>NC_056748.1:493624116-493674116 GCF_019279795.1 Protopterus annectens
CGCCTGTTTTGAAGGGTGGGTTTTTCAGGGATTACATCATTAAGCCCTGGCTTCCTACAGGCCAGTAGCTCAACTATCCATCTAGATTCAGCTAGCTCTGTTAAGTGTTTCAAATTACCTCCTCTATTGTTTACCTTAACATTCACAATGGCCCTAAAGGTAAAACTATGAGTAGGATATTCCATCATATGTCTACTTAAAGCATTGTTAATATCATTGTTCCTTATACAAGACAAATGTTGCAAAATCCTTGCCTTAAACATTTGATTAGTCTTACCCACGTAGAAACTTGGGCATTTAACACATTCTGCCAGGTAAACTATGTCAGTGGTACGACATGTGGCTCTACCTTGAAATACAAACTTCCTGTGAGTAACTGGATGTACAAAATCAGATGTTCTCTTTATGTGTGGACAAGCTTTGCAACCTCCACACGGGGCTGTTCCTGTTGATGTAGCTCTAATTTTATTTTCATTTATATTTTCTCTACATAGTAGGTCCTTGAGATTTTTATTCCTCTTATACCTAAATCTAGGGTGGGTACCTACTATTTTGTTCACACGTTCATCCCCCATTAAGATGTTCTAATTTTTACGGCTGATGTCACAAACATCTCCTACATTTCCACTGTAAGTGAGCATTATCTCAGGTCCCTTTTGCAGCAGCGGACCACTTGTACGGTTGGAAAGATTTGTAGTTTCACGTCTTATCCATGGTTTATATTTAGTACTTCGAAAACTTTTACCACGATCCATAACCTTATCAACCACCCTACTTTTATAACCCCTCTGTAGTAAACACCCCTTTAACTTTGACAATTCTGACTCATAAACCTCATCATCTAGGCATATTCTTGAAATCCTGCTAACTTGCCCTTGTATTATATTGGTGTAAGTGTGTCGTGGATGCATGCTATCGTAGGCTAATGAAGTATTTCTCCAACATTCTTTTCTGAAAAGCCTGGATGCAAAGCCTTCATCATTCTGTTCTATGTGGACATCTAAGAAGTCTATGGAATGGAATGATGTATCCTATAAACTTAAAAAGGTTGTTGTGGAATGCAAAAATTCTACAAACCGATGTAAAGAATCTGTATCACCATCCCACAAGATGAAGACATCATCCACAAAACGTGCATACATCTTAATGTGTGCCTTCCATATTTCATTATTCAGCACATGTGTCTATTCCCATTGCGATAGAACAAGATTAGCATATGTATTGGCACAGGGGGTGCCCATGGCTACCCCCTGTGCCTGTTTATAAACTGAATCTACTCCTATGAAAACATTGTTGTCAAGGACTGACATTAACAATTCCTTAACTAAATAAACCTTATCTTCTGTTGCCTTAGAATCTCTTAAAAGGGTACTTATCATGGTAACACCATAGTCATTATTAATCACAGTAAATAAGTTGTTAACGTCCATGGTGACCATTAACAGTTTTGTTGTACTTTTAACTTTGCCCAATTTCATCAAAAAGTCCCCTGTGTCTTTCAATATATTATCCAAGCCATCTACAAATGGTTTTAGATTGTGTTCAAGCCATAAGGATATATTCTCTGTAACCCACCCCCTCCCAGAAACGATGGGTCTAAGGGGTGGGTTTGTTAAAGATTTATGAATTTTGGGGAGTGCCTTGAAAATGGGCGTTACAGGCTTATCTACCCATAGAAAATCAAAAGTTGACTCAGTAATCTTCATCTCTGTTAATAACCTACGCAGACCCTGATGTACCCTATCTACAGCAAGTTTTACGTTCAAGGGATTGATACTAACATATGTACTATTATCTGATAGCATTTCTCTCAGTTTTGTTATGTACCATGTTGTATCTAATATAACAATGGCCCCTCCTTTATCGGCCGATTTTATAGTTATATCCCTATTGTCCATTAAACCTTGTAAGGCTGCCCTCTGTGATGTAGTTAAATTATAGTATTTACTCTTATCTTTCTGCATAAAATATCCAACTAGTTCCTGCTCACAACTGTTAATGAATAGGCCTAAGGCTGGGGTCAAGGGTGGAACATAACTGCTTGGTTTACTTAGTACCTTCTTGCTCATGTCATTCTCACCAAACATAACCTTCAAAGCCACATTGTAGGTAAACAACATTATATCCATCACTACATCATTGAATATACTGCCATTGCTAGGGACGAAAGTTAGTCCCTTATTTAAAACTGCCAGCTCATCTGCACTTAAAACATGCGTAGACAAATTATACACAATACCAGAGTCCAAAGCGCCAACAGTCAGTCCAAAATCTTCCTCCTCTTCTCCATGGTACGGTCCTCACTCGGCGATCTCTTCCACGCCCCCTTCTTCTTCAGGGGGGCGGGTAACATGTCCAAAAAATGTTGTTTCCCTCGTTGTTCTTTGGGACGTGCTCCTGTGTTGGTTTCTACACGTTGTAAAGTCTCATTAACAATGGTAGGAGAAGCCTCGGTGCTAATCACTGCCCCTTTTGTTTGAACATGATTTGAGTCAGGATCAAAACCATCCGCAAACCCTGCCAATGGTAAACCCCTTGCTGATAATGAACCCCTTTCAGGTTGTGCCTTCGATAATCCAGTAAGAGTCTCATCGGTAAAGGAGCAAGAAGCTGCAGACCGTTGAGATTCAGTTGGTGGTGTGGTAGGCTTCTCTCGCTGGATACAGTCTACCTTGCTAGTGTTGCGACTCACACTAACTTGCGCTTCCTTCTCCTTCTGTATCGGTTCCACTTCACTGGGTTTCCGACTCAGGCTGGCTTGCTTGTGCAGACGTTCCCATCTCCGTGTGTTGTTCTGTGCCTGAAAACCATTGGACTGAATACCATTCAGTGTGGGCCATACGAAGATGTTGCCAAGTGTGAAATCTTCAAAGTCTCTATGCAATTTTCCTAATTTCTGTTTCTTCAGACGTTCGTCACTAGCTGCAAATGTTGTATAAAGTTGCCCCAGTCGCTCTGTACTCTTTGGGTCAACATATTCAGTCTCCAACTTTACTTGTATATCAGCAACCTCCTTCTTAAGTTGTTCAATATGAGGTGAAAAATAATCATTTAAAAGTTCCATATATTTAAAACTAGTACAGATGTTAATAGATTGCCATTTGGCTAGCAAGTCCAGGTATCGGTCCCCCTGTGCTGGCATGCACAGGATCCTCATACCCCTGGGGACAATACCATAATCAATACAGGCTTCTAAATGAAAGGTCTGCCATTGTAGGCGCTGTAACTTGCTCACCTTAAAGTTAAGCTCTTTTGTCAAGTCCTCAAAAGTCTTATCTACAGCAACAGGAATACGTTGCTCCTGAAGTACTTCTTTGTTGAATGAAAAACCCAAATGCAACAGTGGATTCACCTTCTCAGTATACTGTTCATGACTCCATTTGGTAGTAGCTGTCCTTGTAACTCTAAAAACAGTAGAGTCTTCTCCTGTACTTATTGTTCTTTCCATAGCATGTGCAGTATTAAGATAACTGAAGCAAGAGCAGGTAAAAAATCATATACTGCACCAAAGTCCTACCACACGAACCAACCAACGAAATGAAATAAACGTTGTAGGACACTGCTAAATTTCAATGCTTTATTTCTTAAAACAAAGATAAAACACAAGATGAGCGCTTTCGGGATGTTCCCTTCATCAGATATTTCTCACATAAAACAGACACTATTTAAAATAATGAATAGCCAATGGCAGTCAATGAAAGACCCGCCTGTTTTAAAGGGTGGGTTTTACAGGGATTACATCATTAAGCCCTGGCTTCCTACAGGCCAGTAGCTCAACTATCCATCTAGATTCAGCTAGCCCTGTTAAGTGTTTCAAATTACCTCCTCTATTGTTTACCTTAACATTCACAATGGCCCTAAAGGTAAAACTATGAGTAGGATATTCCATCACATGTCTACTTAAAGCATTGTTAATATCATTGTTCCTTATACAAGACAAATGTTGCAAAATCCTTGCCTTAAACATTTGATTAGTCTTACCCACGTAGAAACTTGGGCATTTAACACATTCTGCCAGGTAAACTATGTCAGTGGTACGACATGTGGCTCTACCTTGAAATACAAACTTCCTGTGAGTAACTGGATGTACAAAATCAGATGTTCTCTTTATGTGTGGACAAGCTTTGCAACCTCCACATGGGGCTGTTCCTGTTGATGTAGCTCTAATTTTATTTTCATTCATATTTTCTCTACATAGTAGGTCCTTGAGATTTTTATTCCTCTTATACCTAAATCTAGGGTGGGTACCTACTATTTTGTTCACACGTTCATCCCCCATTAAGATGTTCCAATTTTTACGGATGATGTCACAAACATCTCCTACATTTCCACTGTAAGTGAGCATTATCTCAGGTCCCTTTTGCAGCAGCGGGCCACTTGTACGGTTGGAAAGATTTGTAGTTTCACGTCTTATCCTTGGTTTATCAGTTCAGTTCATCAGTTGTCCTATGCATCAGTTCAAAAAATGAGTCATAGCTTGTGTTGCAATAGGAACCTGTGTTATTAGTTTTATTGTAGCATATATAGTGAATGGTCACATTGCAATTGCTCCAACCCACCTGAACTTTATCATTTTTGTAAAAACACACAGTCCCCTTTTGTCGAACAGACAAGTGCAATGCTACTTTATCTTGTGATGTAACATCTGATGTATCATAGACAAAATTTTCTCAGGTCTTGTTGGCTCTTAGGGGGACTGAAGTTAACAATAACTCCCCCGTATGCTGTTGACAAAACTGCGCAAATCCAGCAATTCGAAACATTGAAGGTCTCAGCATACACATATTTGATTGCCTGGTAAGTGTTGAAATTTGGGTGCCACTCTACGTGTAACTCTCCACGCTTATTCAGTTCAGTTTGTGTGGCTGGGAAAAGGAATGGCCACAACAAAAGATTATTGTCACTAGTACAATTAACAGGATGATTATGCAATACTTCTGAGGAAATGGTTGTTTTGCATTCCTGTTTTCTCCGACTCTTCCGAGTAGTTTTATTTGGATTTTTCTGGATTCTATCATTTTTGCTTTTGACACGTGATCTTACTCTCTGCCCTAATAGGACCTTCAGCACCGATGGTTTCTTCACTGGGGTTGCGACAGATTAGTCCTATTGATCTGACCCCCCCTTTGTAGCCAGACTTTGTGCTGAGGGCCCCGATGGAGAGGTAAGAGTTTTGTCCAGTTCAAAGTTCTTAACTAGTTTGCAGTGTGTCAGGTGGATCCACAAGGCTTGCTCTGCGATTTTGACTGCAGTGGGTGTCGGAAGAAGCACCTGGTATGGACATTCCCACCTTGGTGACGTCCAGTTTTTCTTCTTAATGGTTTTCACCCAAACCCAGTCCCCTGGAATCACTGCCACTTCCGATGTTTCGGTTTGTTCTTTATCTGAAACAGAATTTGATTGCAACAGATGTTTAGAATTCAACAAATTTCTCATATATTCAGCAAGTGTATAGTCATCTTCCTGGTCTGTGGGCATGAGAAGTTTCCACTGGGGTGTATAGTAAGCCCTTCCAAACAGTTTTTCAAAAGGAATCAATCCTTTTGCTGTCGGAACAGTTCTCCTGCTCAACAGTGCCAGGGGCAAACAATACACGCAGTTCTTTCCTGTCTCAGCTATTAATTTTCTTAATTTATTCTTTAATATTCCATTATGCCTCTCAACTAGTCCTGCAGATTATGGATGGTATGCACAATGATTTTTTAAAGAAATACCAAAATGCTTACTTAACTGCTGTATGGTTTGGTTTACAAAGTGTGTACCGTTGTCACTGTAGATCCTTTCCGGAATGCCGAATCTAGGGATGATTTCTTTGACAAGACGTTTTGCCACTGTGACTGCATCTGGATTTTTGGTTGGAAAAGCTTCCACCCATCTGAAAAACATATATACAATGACAAGACAATACTTTTTATTTTCACATTTGTTCAATTCTATGAAATCCATACAGATAGTGTGAAACGGATATGGTGGTGTAGGGAAACTCCCTTGATTGGGCTTTAACGCCCCTTGTCATGATGTTTGTTACAAATTTGGCACATCAAACAAATTTCTTTAGAGTAGTTTGTAAATCCGTACGTTGTGAACACCTGGTTCACCAGCTGTACCATCCCCCCTGTTGAGACATGGCACTGCCCATGGCCCAACAAAGCTGCATATCTAAACAAATTAGATGGTAGTATCGGTTTCCCTTCTTTAGAGATGTACAGCCCCTTTTCTAGAATTGCTCCTCATTTTACCCATCTCTGTTTTTCAGCTTGCGTAGTGAGTGTCTGCATTGTCTTTAACATTTCTAAGTCTGAAATCTCAGAGGGTTGTAGTTCCTCATTTAAAATAAATACTTCTGAAACTGCTTGTTTTGCAGCTGTATCAGCTCTCGCATTACCTTTTGAAATCCTATCTTGTTGCTTGGTGTGAGCTGTGCATTTACAAATAGCTATTTTCTGAGGTAACTGAATAGATTCTAAAAGATCTAAAATAAACTGTGCATGATTGATAGGTTTGCCAGTAGATGTTATCATTCCTTGGTTTTTCCCACTGTTGCGCAAAAACATGTACAGTAGAAAAAGCGTACTGGCTGTCAGTAAAAATTTTTACACTTTTACCCTTTACTAAGGTACATGCCGGTGTCAAGGCAATCAATTCTGCTGCCTGTGCAGATAAGTTGTATGGTAAAGGTTTTGCTTCTATAATCTCAGTGTCAGAAACTACTGCATATCCTACTAGGTTCTGTCATGCAGGACCCCTTTTGCACGAACCATCCATGTAGTATGTCACCTCGACATCATCCAAGGGGACATCCGTGAGATCTTTTCTAGGTAGTGTGTTTTGCTCAGTTACCTGCAGGCAGCGGTGTGGTGTGCCATCTGCAGGGGTTGGGAGCAAAGTAGAAGGGTTCAAAGTCGTGCATCGTTCAATTGTCTTGTTAGGTTGGCTCAACAATATAGTCATACAGGAAAGATGCCTAGCAGGGGAAAGATATGCTACTTTCTCTTGTAGTAAAATAATCACGACTGCATGAGGTACTCTCAAAGTGAGAGGGTGGAATAAAACTACTAAGGCCGAAGCCTGTACTGCCATTGCAGCTGCAACTACTGCTTGTACACAGTGGGGTAAGGACCGTGCCACTGGATCTAGTTGTGATGAATAGTAAGCAATGGGGCATCGCTTGTCCCCATGCTGTTGTGTTAACACTGATGTCATATAACCTTGCTTACAATCTACAGTTTGGAAAAAACGTTTATGGTAGTTTGGTAATCCCAGAACTAATGAGAACGCTATTAACTGTTTCAGTTTGCAGAAAGCAGATTCTGCCTCTGGTGTCCATTGTAACAAATCCTGTGCTGCCATAGGCTTTTTATATATCAGGTCAGTCAGAGGTGTAGATTCCAAGGCATAGTTTGGAATCCAGCTCCAGCAAAAATTAGTTGTACCCAGGAAGGACATAATTTCCTTCTTGGTAGTGGGTTTTGATGCTTGCAAAATTGCTACTTTTCTGTCCTCATCTAATGTTCTACCTTCTTTGGATATTACATATCCTAGGTATTTGATTTGTTTTTTCCAAAGCTGCAGTTTATTTTTGTTTACCTTATGTCCTTCAGCGGCTAAAAATCGTAATAGTGCTATGGTATCTTCTTTGCAATCTTGCTGGGTGGGGGCCGCCAGCAAGATGTCATCAACATAAAGTAAAATCTGACTGCCTCTTGGTGGGGTAAATCCCACCAAGTTGCTTGCCATTTCTTGTGAGAATATTGTTGGACTTTCACAATACCCCTGTGGTAGTCGCGTATATGTATACCTTTTCCCCTGAAATGTGAATGCAAACCAATACTGGCTGTCAGGGTGTATCGGTATCGAAAACAATGCATTGCTGATGTCTACCACAGAAAAATACTTCTGTTGAGGTTTTAAATCATTCAACAGGGTGTGTGGGTCTGGCACTGTGGGTGCCCTTGGTATTACTGCATCATTTACAGCTTGTAAATCTTGGACCATACGCCATTCTCCATTTGCTTTTTTAACAGGAAATAAGGGTGTGTTACATGGTGAATTGGGAGATTCCACAAACACCCCTTCCTTAAGTAAAGCTGCTATGATTGGTTTGATTCCTGCCTCTGCATCTTTTCTTAAGGGATACTGTCTTTTTTGAGCCTGAATGCTGTCTTTGGCGTGATAGTAACTGGTCCCGCTGTACGAATAAGTCCTACATCTGACTTCCCTGTTGACCAGAGAGTTTCTGGTATATTCTGTAAGGCATTCTCTTCCTCCTTTAATAGGAGTGCTAATCAGCTGTCCTTGCTAGACTGCAAGTGTACAGCTGAGGGGGTCTTAGTTATCCAATTTAACTTCTGTACTTGTATTCCCTGTTCTGACAGTTCTAATTCTGTCTGTTTCTTTCATCTCGTGACTTTTTCTCCTAGGTCTGCCCATTCTATGTTTTTGTCCTTGGTTAAGCTAACATGTGGTAATCGATTAGATTTATAGAGTGCAAAGAATTTCTGGGGCAATGAACAGCTGGCTACACTGTTCCCTTCTGTGTCCCAGTACAGGTTACGTAATATTAATCTGTTTGCATGATTTTTAAACAATTCTTGCTCATATTCCTTATCAGGTCCAGGTGTGTTACAATAATACAGGGTACAGTGCAACAAGTGTTGCTTATCATTGTCAAGGGAGGGGAACTTGCTGATGGCTACATTCATTAACTCTTCGGCCACAGTCCCTGGACCAGTCGTAACCAAGTCCTGGCTGTACCAATAAAACATTTCACCCTCCGATTGCACTGCAAAGGTATTAGTTTGTAGCTTTGCTTCCATACCCTGTATGGTTGGAACTACTGCTATACCAAATAGCTGCATGAGGTCTCTGCCCAGGAGGTTTACTGGGCATTTTGCAGAATCAACAATTTTGCTTTTCTGAGTCAATCCTGAAACAGGATCAGTTATCGCAATGTTACGGGAGAGGGGTTCCCGATACAGCTGTCCATTAGCTGCTTTTACCAGTATGTAATCAGGTGACTCTGTGTTTTCTGGCAGTTTGGAGGGATGTATCAGGGTTCGTGATGCCCCTGAGTCACACAAGAATTTGACTTCCCTCCCTTCTACCAAGAGGGTAACTTCTGGTTTTGTGTCTGCTAAATAGAGCTCCAGGCTCACTAAAGCTAGGTCTAATATTTCATTTTCTTCACTATCACTAACTTCTTGCACTTCCTCTATCTCTTCTGTCACATCCTCTACCCCCTCTATCACATTCTCATTTGTCCTTTCTCTGCTATCCCCTTCTAGTGATTCCTAACTACCATATAGTCAGTCCTCACCCTCCTTGTCTTCCGTGGTTGCCTTCTTGTTTTTCCTGCAATCCCTTGCTAAGTGTCCCTTTTTAACGCATTTGAAACATTCACCCCTTTTCTTTCGCCCTTCAAAGTCCTCTGATCGCTGATCAGATTGTTTGTTTCCCTGTGCATTTTTCTTACCCTTTTTCCCGGACTGTACCACATAAACTTCTGCTCCATCTTCTACAGAAAATACTTGAGCTTTCTTTTTCTTTTTGCTATTAAAATGCCTTTCAGCATGCCTAGCATATTCAAGTAATGATTGTAACCTGCTTGTACGATGGTCTACCATGTGTTTTGTAATAAAACTGCTTATGGGTGCAATACTGCCTTTTAAAAATGCATTCTTTAACTGCTGTTCATATGGGGAATCTTGTGTTTGATCTTCAGGAACCTGCATTCCACAGTGGTTATTAAAACATTCTAATAATCTGGCATAATACCGGTCAATAGTTTCACCTTCTTGTTGGATGCATTGATTAATGCCAGTCCAGTCTGCCCTAGGCTTCCATTTTTTAGAGATGCGGTCTGTGAGACCTTTTACTCTGTTGTCTAGTTCTGCGCTGCTATGTGGGAGGGGTCTATGTGCAGCGTCACGGGGATTCCATTTGCCACTAATCATGTGCCAATCTGGCCCCACAATTTGTCTAACTACTTTTTCTACCTCTTCTCCGTTTAAGTTATAACTCAGTCTCATTCCTTGTAAATCTTCTGAGAACTTTCTAAAATTAACTTTTGGATGGGGAATTCCCTCAGTGGCTTTCCGGATATCTTCCGGAGTCCAGGGTCTATACACTAAAATAGTTGGGTCCTGACCATCTTGTCCTGCCTGAGGATTAGGTACTTCTATAAGTGGGCATATTTCTTCTTCACTCATAGATCATGAATTCTTAACCATTTGATATAACTCAATGCCTTCATTTGAGTTACCTGCCCGTGTTTGAGACCTGGTCCCGATGGGATCTCTAATAAATGCTTTTACTTTTACAATGTCTCTATTTTCAGTGACAACAGGATATCACGGGGGTGGACTAACTTGTTCACTTGCTTCATATTCTGGTAAGAGAGGTGGAGGGAACGATGCTATTACTAAGTTATTGTCCTCCTTATCTAAAAACATTGTTTTTGAATTGTTGTTCTTTTGTTCCCTACGGTTTACTTCCTCAATCCACCTGTGTGCCTGAGGAATTCCTAATTGGCCTTGCTTTTTTACCCGACCTTTGGAATCGGTTTTGAGCTGTTTGACAAGTCTGATAAGCGAGGATTTTTCTAATTTTCTGTCGAATTCATATTTATTAACCCATTTTGAATAGTATTTAATATTGTCGGCGCGCTGTGACTGCATGTATTTTGCGTCTCCGGTTAACGGCGGATTTTGGGGTCTTTTTGTGCAATTATTACCCATTTTGTTCTACCCTTTTTGATCGTTACATAACTTCTCTTATTTTTAACATGGTACCACAGATTTTGTTATAGTCTCTTCAGAATGACTGCCTACCTATTCTGTTTCTCCTAATCTATGACAAGACAGTAATCTTTTCTGTCCCTGACTTGTAAAATACAGTCTTGACAAAAACAATAGAAATCTAGTCCCTGATCTGAAACAGAAAACAAATAAAAGTAGATTCACCTTACCTGAGCCTACATGATTGATCACCTGATTCGTGGAGACCCGTCCTTCAGTCGCAGATCAGAAAGTGGCTGGCCTCTTTTGCACGACAATTCAGTCGGAGGGCTTTTCAAATAAGAAGAACCAATTTGGTTTCTTCCCCTTACGGTTTCAACCACCTGGCCCATCTGATCCGAGGTGAAGTGAGGGTTCCGGTCTGAAGGACCAATCTGTCAAAGGAAAAAACTTCAAAGACCAATTCACGTAAGGTTCAAGTATGGCACCCTTTATTACTTGCAGCAAGGAGACAAAACATGTAGATACAGGATTTTGTCTAAATTACTAGTAAGCAGTATGCTACTTTTATACAGGTCTATGAAATGTTACTTTTCTATGGTTGACGTAGTTAGACACAGCTTTCTGTATTACTCTACAGAAAATGTTACTTAGATTTCCTGCTGACATGTTCAAATTTAAAACTCACTCTGTGTTACACAGAAAATGTTACTTGGATTTCCTGCTGACATGACTGGATTATAAAAAACATTTGAGAAAAACAACCTGGCCTTGGGGCTTATTTTTAGCCCACTACAAACTTTTTTATTCTTCAGTTGTGCAGTTCTAATATATATGTGTTACATTTCAAGGTACATTTCTAGCTTAGGTACAAGTAATGCTGACTGCGGTTTATACTTTCAAGCAGCCTTTGTTTTCATTATCAATAGCTTCAGTAGCTGTGTACCTTTTCACGGCATAAGCAGAAAATCAATAACTCTTTGTTAAGTCTCATGACACTAGCAGAAATCAAATGCTTTCCTGTTAATTTCCAAAGCATAAGCAGATCATAGCTGCACATATTTTTATGACATAACAGGATTGGAATGTCTCTAGTAGCTTGTGCAGATTCATGCAGTGTGAACAGAATAAATGTATTAACTCTTTTAACCCTCGAATGCACTAAGCATGCATGTTACTAATACATATTTTTCTAACAAAGAGTGGTCCCAGGACTGAACCCTGAGGTACTCCACTTGTCACTTGTCTGAAGCTGGATTCGGAGTCTGCTACTTTTACAGTCTGGGTTCTGTCAGTAAGCCAGTTGGCAACCCATCGAGTGACGTTGGGATTTATTTCTTCTTTAAATCGTGAAACACTCACCTGGGCTGTGACTATAAATGGTCTGCTGAGATCAATGCACTGCCTTGGTAAACAAATGTAAAATATTTTTTTTTTTATTATTTAGGTTCAGCTGTAACTAATAGTTATTTTCGTCTATATTTCTTTTGTAACATTTCAGCATGTCCTCCCCGCAGTTGATTGGCCTCTGAAAGACATGCATGAATGGGCGTGCCTTCGCTGAAGGTTGAGCGTCGGGCTGGCAACTCGGCACCATAAAAATCTACTGCCAATCATTAGCGGACCGGAGTTCCACTGTGGTGACCCCTAACTGGGAAAAGTCAAAAAGACAAACAACAACTTTGTTTCTAATAGATACTAGTGCACTCACTGTGACAGAAACATGCAGCCAAAATTATTTAATGTAGGTAGTTTATTTTATTGCATATTCTGTTGTGTAAACAGTGTTTCTGTCTAATACACTTTGATGCTCTTGTACGATTTTGTAATTCGTTTGTTGGCTTGTGAAAAAGTAAGTACATGTCCACACCTCCATGGTGATTCAGTGTCATCTGTAGCAATGCCAAATTATATGTCTACTCTCCCCATCCTGTTCAATACAGTTGTTGTGTCTTTCAGCTTTTCCCTGTTAGGGGTCGCCACAGTGGAACTCTGGTCCGCTAATGATTGGCAGTTGATTTTTACGTACAGAGTTGCCAACCCTGACACACAACCTTCAACGAAGGTACGCCCATTCACGCATGTCTCTACGCAGAAGACGCTCTAGCTGAGAATCGAACCGGACGGCATCTTACTGTGAGGCAACAACGCTACCGCAGCACCACCACCGCGGATCCTGTTCAATACAGTAATGGTGGTAATTTGTTAGGTGACCGATGTAATGGAATCCCCTATACACAGAATACAGTTGAAGATCTGTTTTTGTATTTCCTTGCATGTAGTAATACAGTTATTTTTTATTAAATAAATAGTTAATGAATTGAGTTGCACTGCTCCTTTATTATATATGATTGTTTCTTTTGTCAATAAATTATCCATGTTGTATGTAAGCAGCCTGTAGCTATACTTAAATCTCACTCCAGTAGGCATGATTTTTTCATCAGGATCCCTTCAGACTCCTATTTCCTGAGCACTGCAGACTTCACCAGTAAATAAATGTAAAAGACCCTCTTTTCTCTGTGCATTGCCTGTAAAGAGGATCATAAATGCATCTCCTAAAATGTGGTCTCTGTCCTTCACATTTCCTTCATTTTAGAGCTACAACATTTTGAACCAGTTTGAGATAATTTAATAGCTGCATACTATCTCAGCTTGGTTTCAGATGTAAGTTAAACTATTTTTATAAACTGACAGAAACCAGAAAATAATTGTGATATATAGATGGGATAGTTAATAAATGCAGCATTTCAGGGGAACATGTTTAGATTGGCTAGCCTATAAAGGTGAAGCCAGGTTCTTGCCTCTTGTCATATTTTCATCCTTTATCAGTTATCTTGCTCAGAAGTCACAAGTCTGTACACTTCAAAAGCAAAAAATGATGGCCTCATGATGGTGCCTCTGGCACAACTTGGTATTATGAGATAAATGGCTTCAAGTTAAAACTAATTCTTCTTCTTAATTTACATACACAAATATTATTGTGAGGAAACTCATAAGTTTGTTCAAAGGTTCATAGGTAAGTACTATACAATCTGCCTGCAGACAATTTCAAGCCTAGCAAAAAACCCAACTAAATATTTCCCTGTATAGCCTCAAAGAGGGCAAGACAAGATAGACCAGGAGAGAATTTGAGGCTGCCCATCCAGTTATCTAAATTTACCTTGAAGGTGGCAAGAGTGCTATTCTGCTTGACATGTAGTACAAGTTTGTTCCAGAGGTGAGGGGTACATTGGTATGTGAATCTATCACACCAGTGTGTGTCTTATTTATGTACTAATGGAGGTTTAATTCCATTAACCAAGTGTTTGATGTACCATTAGTTTTGCAAAGGAATAGGAGATCAAACAGGGTTGAATCTTTCATGGCATGAAAGGCTAGACATAAATCTACAAAGAAAAGTCTGTAAGTGGCTTAATACAGATAAAGGGCTGTCAGTCTCTCCTGATAACTAAGTTTTTTGAGGCCACTGATATTTTTAGTTAAGATCCTCTGATGTCTGTCAAGTTGTGTGATATGTTTAGATAAATACATGCCAAAAGATGTGCTATATTCAATAATGGGGCTGATAAGATATGAGTAACATACCTCTCAACTGTACAGATTTTAAAAGAATGTCCAGATATTTGGCTCAGATTTTTGGCCTGTTCCTCAAAAAATCAGTTGTTTTCTGGGAAATCAATGGGAATGATCTGAGAAATTAAGTCACAAAATAATGATATACATTTGAGTTTCAGACCTGAAATCCTTCAGAAAATGTATGTTAAAAGAAGCCCTGTTAATCTAGCAACTTTCTTAGTTTATAAGAGCAATATTTCAAATACGTCCCTGTTTTTGGGCCTTTGTCCCCCATTTTGTTGGGCATTGTCCAGATTTCTTGCAATAAGAGGTTGAGAGGTATGATGAATAATGGGGAATTAAGACTTCACTGAATCTAGTGGAGATGCCTTTGGAAATTAAATGGACCAAATAAAAGGCTTTCTGAACTATTGTGGAAGCATGATGGTCAAATGATGAGGAATTATCAACAAGAATACCCAGGTTCTTGTTCTTGTTGTATTCCCTTTTAAATATTCATGATTTTATGGCAGCTGGTTAGAGACAAATATAACCGGTAATATCATAATGGTGCTGTCCTGTTTTGGCATATTTGCACTGTCTGTTTAACCCAAAAAGAGACCCTTGGGCTATCCCACCCCCAACTTGTGTCTCAAGTCTTAGCTAGTATCTATGTCAAGAAATTCATCATTTTAAAAGTGATTACCCAAATTACCTGTTCTTGGGTGACCAATGTACAATTGTGGAGGTGGAAGGGGAGACATGGTTCTATCACTCATCAGCTGTTAAAGAAAAACATTCTTGACATAATAAGTATGGCTTGTCACACCATGACAAAATCTCACAAGACTTTAAATAACTCAGTGTTTCTATTTACCGAGTATTACATTCTGATGACAGAAAATATTATCATTTTCTAATGTCTAAGAGAAAAAAATATTTGTAGTTTTTCATATACACACACAATGCCAAGTTTACCATGCATATTTTATAGCATCCTAATAGTAGAATTCCCATGACTGATAGTTAACGACATGCAAGTAAAATAACATCATCTCATGTATTGATAACCATTCTTACTAAGTAGGCAGTACCCAGTTTTATTGCATTATATTATATTTTTTCCTCATTGGAATACATCTTTACAAATTCCGTCATTACTATATAGAATGGACATGAAAGGACAATAATGTAGTTCAGAGGTTGACATGGACATTTTTAGAAGATGTAAGTAAGAAGCAGTTCCTAAATCTATAGGAAATGGAGCTGTTATCCTTGGAAGGTATAACTCCCAAATATAGTTGGAAGGAATTTGAAAAGATGTAACCTTCTTCTAGACAGCTCATTTCCTATTTACTTTAATCCATGGTTCATTATAGTTTCATTAACTGTTCTCCCTGTTGACTTGTACTATCTATGCTTTTTTCTGTACTATCACTGCAGATGTCTTCTTCCTTTAAATTTGCAGATTAATGTTCTACTTTCCAGTTGTTTCTGGTGTTAAACCATTTTAAGGATAGCATATAGCACAGATTCCAGCAGTTCTACTGCCACCTGCTTACTTGCTATCCCATCACCCAAAGAATTATCAAAGCCGCTGTATGCAGTAAAGCATAAAGTGAGGCACTAGGCAAGGATCCTCATTGTCTCCACAGTTATTTGGCTTGGCTATTTAATCTTTTACAACAAATATTGGGGTGCCAGAAAACTTAACATTGTCATGGTCAAAATATATATTTAAGTAGATGATAGACTGCTACAGTCTCTCCTCTGAGTATCATCTTACTTTTGTGTCACACTGAAAGAATTTTTGGTGGCAGCAAACTTTACACTCATTCATTCCCTCTTTCTCTAAAGGTCACAGGGGAGCCAGAGCCAATACTGGGACTGACCAAGTGGAAGGCAAAGGAATTAATCATGAACAGGACACCAGCCAATTGCATGATGCACATACTCAATAACTTCCATGCAGCAGGAATGTCTACAGGCCCTTTGGAGGAATACCAATTCATTTTAATATCAGTTTAGATAAAACACAGGTATTATGCTTAAAACGTACTCTACTTCATTGTATGAAGATCATTTTATTTATCAAAATTAATATGGAAAACATCAAATATCTTGATATGGTAATTGTATTTGTCGATAGCAATACTATATTAAATACTCCGGAAAGGGAGACTGAAATTATGCACACACACACACATACACACACACACACACACACAGCAATTTGGAGGGTCTGAGGAGGTTTACCTCAGTTTTAACTGCATTACAAAGTCTGTAGAAGAACAGCAGGCAAACATTTATTTATATTAATTATACTTTATTAACTGGGTTAGTCTTGACTAGGCCAACAGTCTCTTTTCATGGGAGACCCAAGATGATATTGATACCGACTGTGGGAAATCTGGCCAGGGCACCAGGGAACTTCAGTTACTCATTTGGATAAGTGCTGTAGGATCTTTTACATGTATCTGAGATACCACCAACTCAGGTGGAGGTGGCCTTAGTTTAGCAAGTGATCTAAAGGACAGCACACTCAGGAGTGCAGCATCCCTCTTATGCTGCACTGCAGTGTCAGCACTGGAAAATTAATCCAACTACCTGAGGTGGGAATAGAAGTTACAACACAAAAGGAGACTGTGCTACCTGTTGAGCTACTGAAACTACTATTTTGACACAAAA
Source organism: Protopterus annectens (assembly GCF_019279795.1). Taxonomy (NCBI): domain Eukaryota; kingdom Metazoa; phylum Chordata; order Ceratodontiformes; family Protopteridae; genus Protopterus; species Protopterus annectens. The sequence goes on from NC_056748.1 coordinate 493,641,096, forward strand.
TGTAAACATTGGTTCACTCTATATCCCAGTGGTTGGCCTCTGATGCAGTGTGTTAAATGGAATGATGGCAAGTTCAGAATTGATTTCTAACAACTGTTTAGACTTTGGGCCCAACTCATACCTCTCATCCTCTTTGTGCTAGAAATCTGGACAAATTCTGACAAAATGGTGGGGGGGGGGACTAAGGTGCAAAAATAGGGACAGATTTTAAATACTGCTCATATAAATGTTGAAGGTTGTCAGAACAACAGGGTTTATGTTAATATGCACTTTCTGAAGGATTTGAAGTTGAAACTCAGATGTATATCATTATTTTGTGAATTCAATCCTCATCATCCTAGTGATTTGCCAAAAAAATCACAAATTTTATGACAAACAGACCAAAAATATAAGGCAAAAATCTGGACAGTTGAGAGGTATGGCCAAACTCATCTTATGTATAGATATCTTAGACCTGAACTAATGTGTCACTGGAAATTTCTCCTGATAAAGTAGACATGTATAATATATATGCATGCATATATTGTACTTGAAAGTGTGTGAACTATAACTGTGCAACTGATGGAAAATAGTATGAATATAAATATATTGCCTGACTGGTGCCCCTTCCTTTGTTACCCCTGCCTGTTCCTTCATTTTCTGTCTGACATTCAGTAAACTGGAAAAAAAATATATATAGAATATTTACCCTTTTTGTTGCTGCTTCTGCTTTGGGCCACCATGGTAGGTTCTTGTAGATTAATTCTCTTATTTTAATTAGTTGAATAAATAAAACTAATATAAATAAATCTTACTAACAACCTCCTTTCCAATACTCAGCATGGTTTCCGACCAAACCATAGCACCACCACTGCCTTACTCTCCTTTACTAACACTATCCTTCAGTATAAAAACAATGGCTATCTCTCCTCTGCTACTTTCCTAGACCTATGTAAAGCATTTGACATGGTCCCACACAAACAACTCATCTCTGTCCTCAATAACCTATCCTTCTCTCAATCAGTCACCAACTGGTTTCAGAGTTACCTGTCTGACCGCCAACAATCCGTTGTATGGCAGAATGACATATCTCCCCAACTACCTGTCTCTTTAGGGGTTCCCCAAGGATCCATCCTTGGACCCCTACTCTTCTCCGTTTTCACCAATAGTCTAGCCTCTGCCATCAAACATGGCACACTCCTACAATACGCAGATGACTCAGCCATCATCTGCTCAGCCCAGTCCCTACCCAAACTGCCAAAAGTCAAACACAAATCCTTTTCCTCTTTTGAAACTTGGTTATCCGATGCCCAATTGATACTCAACCCAAACAAAACTAAACTACTCATCTTCCAACCCACCAAACATACTCAAAACAACTCTCACTTTAACATCACAGCAAAATACAACACCACTATACACCCAACAGAACACACCAAATTGCTAGGAGTGGAAATAGACAATAAACTAAAATTTGACATTCACATATCCATGACCATAAAAAGTCCACAAAAAACTAGGAGCATAATACAGAAATAAGCAACTTCTCACCAAAGCAGAAAAATTGTCAGAACTTCTTCCTTCATTTTACTAGCTGCCACCCTTTGGTCCAAAGGAGATCTGTAGTAAAAGGACAATTAGTCAGGGCTGCCCGCATGGTGACTAGGGAAGACGATTTTTCACGAGAATGTGACAGGTTAGGAAATATGTTCTCCAAAAGAGGATACCCCACCCAACTGATCAGGGAACTAACAGAGGAGGTAAAAGGGAAAAGATCGAGAGGTCTTTACCAACCCATCCTGTTTGATATACAGGAATTAGGTCAACAGGACTCCCAAATTTGTGATAAAATTATGAAAAAGCTTCTTTAGCCGGGGTTAACCTTATCACGAAGTTTAGTTTTAATGGCTATAGCATCAGAGAGATCATCTATAAAAATTGGGAGATTATTAGATCAGATGCTGTATTGACATGTAAACTGAAAGACCCCCCCCTAAAGTAGTGTTTAGAAGGGGCAACAACCTTAAGTGTTTATTATCAAAAAAGAAAGAAAATAAGCAAAGGATAGTAAAAGTAGGTATGACTAAATGTGGTAGATGTACATATTGTCCATACGTGGACACAGGGGAAAGATTCAGCATCAGAGGGGTGGACTATATGACCCCACAGAGATTTGATTGTAATACAAAAGGCGTGGTTTATTTGGCGTGCTGTCAGAATTGCCCTGTTTTCTACATAGGGAAAACAGATCAGAAATTTAAGGAAAGGGTGTATGAACATCTTTACAGCACCCGCACCTTGAAACAGGACAGCGCAATTGCTAAACATACCTTAGACTGTCCTACACATTCATTTAAATTTAGAGCTATAGACTCAATTAAGGTGGATGAGATGAGAGGAGGTCCTAGTTCTTTGATGTTGGAAAAATTAGAATTAATGTGGCAAATACGGACCAGATCCTGCCAGTACCCAGGATTGAATGAATATTATTCTATCAAATGTAAATTAAAATTGAAAAGTCTAGCAAGATGATGGTGATTAATAGCTGAGGGGACACCTTACTTAGGGGTTGGGGACTACGTTCAATACATTTATTCAGCAAACATTTTTATATTAATTCTTGACATTTTTGATATTTTTGATATCTTTTATATCACTATGGTTGAATTTAAACTGTTAATTTTTAACGTCTTTAGGACATATTTATTCATGTGCAGTCACATGTTCATGTGTAGTTGAAGGGGTCTTTATGTACATTTTTAACATTTTTAATATATTTGGAAGTTCCAAGAGTTTTTAACATTGACATAGGATTTTATTTTAAAGTGTGAAGCACTTTAGGACACCCGACTGCAACGGGTTTAGTTGACTATACCGTAATCAAGGCTTTGGCTGTCTGTGTGGAACAGGTTACAGTGGAGCTTACTAAGTACAGTACTGTTGCTTTAAATGCAGACTCAGCTACGTAGTGCTGTTATGTATACTCGTAACTAACAAAGTGGAGGTGAATCGTAACAATTAGTCAACAATGATAGAAACAGTGCAACTATTTTTTATGACTAAAGGACAAAAATATTTTTCCTATTTTTCCAGTTTGGATATTGTAATTATCAAAAGAATACAATACGTCACTACATGCATCAAGCTCTCATCCCCGCCACATCATCCAAAATATTCCCAAATCCCAATTTTTACACATGAAACGCATTTGTTCATCAGAGGAACAGCATCAAGTTTGTGTACAAGATCTGTCCAATAGGCTTATCAGTCGTGGATACTCAAGACACCACATTTCTCAAACTATTGACCATACTAGTAAGATGGCACGTTCCACTCTATTACAATACCAACATTTGAGGAATGATGATACATCTAATTCTGTCCAGTCCATCAGATTTGTAACCACATTTGGCAATAATACATTCAGATTTAGGGAAATCATTAACAGACATTGGGACATTTTAAAGTCTCATGAACTTTTAGATGACATTCTACCAGACAAATGTGCTTTTTCATACCGCAGGAGTCACACTATACATTCTCGCTTCACTCATTATAAGAGATATACACCAGCTACAACAGTTCAAACCACCTTGTTTGGTGACCCTTTGGTGGGATGTTTCCCTTGTGGACATTGTAGTGCCTGTGAACACATTCTCAAAACCAAGGAATTCTCCAGTAAAAATACGTCTCAGGTATATAAAATCAATATTTTTGGTAACTGTAGTTCGGATTGGGTCATTTATCTTGCCACATGCACCTGTTCTTCTTTTTATGTTGGTCAGACGTCCAGACCATTCAAATTGGGGATTAGTGAAAACCTCAGTGCCATCAGAAACCATTGTTTGTCCAATGCTCTTTATAAACTTATTATCAGCCATCCAACTGCACATTTTAAATTCACCATTATTGACAAGATTCAAATGCATAGGAATTTCAAAGCAGGCTGGCTTGACAAACTTGATAACATGGAATTTATATGGATAACCAGGTTAGGGGCTTTGTTCAAACCTGGATTAAATGAAATGGAATAATATGTCAGCATATCTTTTGATGCATATTGTTGATATATTGTTGATATATTTATACACTGATTTATACACGTCAATTTTTTATATGATTGTTTATTGTTTATAATATAAACAAATACAAAAGGATTTATGGTATGTGTATACATTTAAGCTATTTTTTCAGTAATACGTCTTTAAATATTTTTCTATATAATACCAGGATGTTGGAGCTGCTCAACAATTGAATTGTTTTAGTTCAGCACTGAAGAAGATTTATTACAGCCAAAACCGGTTTGCCTGTTATTTATGCAATAACAGTTTTTGGTTTGTAACCTGATTCAAGAATAAATGCTTTTTAGCCGAATTACCATTGTGCTGGTCCATTTTTGGAAGTAACCACTGTCCAGCAGAGACACAGAAGTGATCCCTGGGATGTATTTCCTATTTCCCATCCACTCAAGATTTTTCTTGAAGAGTGCTAATGAAGAACTTTGCTTGACATAGATGGGTAGCTTGTTCCAGAGTATAGGAAGTATCTGGGACAGGAATCTATCCCTCCAACTTGTCCTTTTTATTGTGGTGCCAAGGTTTAGGTCCCTAGACCGTGTAGCTTGGAGGGATTGGGATTTCTTTAGGTGTAGCATGTCCAACAGCTCTGGGTTTGACATAGTTTTATATGTTAGGCAGAGATCACCTCTGAGTAGGCGATATGCTACGGAATAAAGCTGGAGTTTTTTGAGGCGGTTAGTGTAGGGCATTTGTTTGAGGCCAGTAATCCTCTTTGTGAGGTACTTCTGTGGCCTTTCCAGCTGCTGCAGATGTCTTGTGAGGTACATTCCAAAAGGGGCATTGTACTCTATAATGGGTCTAATGAGTGACGAGTAGAGGGGGAACAATGACCTCTTTTTTTCCTGGATGAGAACCCTTTTATGATGAGGTGTGCTATGTAGAAGGCCTTCCTGACTACTGTGGCGATGTGACTATCAAAGGAGAGACTACTGTCCACCTGGGTCCCAAGATCTCTTATCACACATTCGGTGTTAAGTAGATTGCTGCCTATGTGGTAGTTCATGGGTACAGATTTTTTTACCAAAGGGGATGACACTGCACTTTTTGGCATTGAGCTTGAGGCCATGACTCTGACACCAGGCATCTGTCTCAGTGAGGCCCTTTTGTAGGATGTCCACATAATTTGGGGACTTGACTATGCCTCCTAGTTTGCAGTCATCTGCGAACTTCGTCAGCCAGAGGCCTTCTGTGTTAGCCTGTACTTCAGCGAAGTAGATACCAAACAGGAGAGGTCCCAGGACTGAACCCTGTGGCACTCCACTTGTCACTGCCTTGAGGTCAAATTTGGAATCTGCAACTTTTACAGTGTGGGTTCTGTCAGTGAGCCAGTTGGCAACCCATCTTGTGACGTAGGGATTTATACCTAGTTTAGTGAGTTTAGCTATAATTCCAGAACATCAACTGTTTTTTTTTTTTTCAGTTTGCGAATGTATCAGTTGTAACCAACTGCATTTAACTAGTTATGTATCCAGCTATCCATAAAGGTTTGAAATCACACTAAACAGAATATGGATTTAATGTTTTAGTGAAGGTTTGTTAGAACCTTAGGTTTAAAGCTGCTGTAGTAAAGTCCGGAATGTTGAGATTATTGACTGAAGCATTGCATTTGAAAATGTGAATGTAAACAGGATTGCAGTACTGTTTGACACTGAATTGCAAAGCTATCATATTGAAATGGTTGGTATTAATTTAATGAATTAATTGAAGGAGGGTTAATTAGACATTGGGTAGGGTATTTAATGAGTTGCTTTACACTTGAAACTATCAGTGAGATGAAAAGCACTTTACATTATTTTTACTGTTTGCTGTTTTTAAATAAAGAAGTGTTCGTATTGTGGACCTAGCTATCAACTGCGCCTTGGCTTTTTGTGGGCTTATGCTTGGCTGCTGGGACCTTCCTTTTGCTGCAGTAAGGACTTTTCTAAATTTAGTCTGAATTTTAGTGGCTGGTATTTCATCCCATTTTATATCTTCTACACTAGAGCGCCTTACTGTTTGTTTTAATTCTTCTATCTGTTTGGCAGTTTCTTTATATTCAATGGGGTCTTCATAAATACTTCTATAAAATTTTCTTCTTTCTTCTTCTTTTTGGAGTTGTTTCTATTCCTTTTGCTTTGTTCCCAGTTCTCTATAAAATATTTTTGGGTCCTCAATGAATTGTTTATTTTGTACTTTGTATATCTTCATACCTTCTACGTTTTTCTGCTTGAGTAGATATTTTTAGTTTATTATTTGAAATAGTGTATGAAAAATTCTGATCTGTTTTGATACTGTGTATTGCTTTTACACTGTTTTTCTAAAGCTCTGTTCCCTTTCCTGTAGTCTTCAACAGTGATACTTCTCGTCTTAGTTGCTTTATAGTTTTCTCCGTTCAGCGTTTCCATGGTGACTTTTTTTTCTCTTCCTTCTCTTTGTCATTCTACATTTTTGTGATAACACTTCATCCATTATTAATTTAGCTGTACAGTAGTATATCCTATTTATTTCTGCTATGTCACATGGATTTCTGTTAATAGTCTTGATTATTGTGTTCATCTGTTTTACCAGTCTTTTAACATGCTGGGTTTTATTTGCTTTTGATAATCTGTTTCTTTCATCTCTCTTAATAGGTCTATCCACCTCTGTTAAATCAAGCATGTCTTCCCTTAGGTCATTTTCTTCTGAACTGAGAACATCTTCATTCATCTTTGCTCTATGTTTCATGCAAGTCTTCTAGAGGAAGTACCAGAACATATTCCTGTGACATATCCTCTTCAGATGCATCCTGCATCTACTGCTTCTCCATATGGGGATTTATTGGACCATCACGCTGTCTGTTTCCTGTGAGTCTTCTGCAGAAATCTCTAGAATATTGCCCTGTGGCACATCCTCTACAGATGCATCTCACTCCACCCACTGTTCCCCTGTCTGGGGGCCCACCGGTCTATCATATTGCAACACTGCCAGTGTGGAGTTTCCACACATAACCCTTCACATCTAAGATGAGCTATCACTTCAGATTCCTTTTGTTTCATTTCTACCTCTATAATCTGTTTTTTTTTTTTTTTTTTTAACATTTAAATCTGCGGTGGTGGTGCTGCGGTAGCGTTGTCACCTCATAGTAAGACGCTGTCCCATTCATTTCTCAGCTAGAGCGTCTTCTGCGTGGAGACATGCGTGAATGGGCATACCTTCGTTGAATGTTGTGCGTCAGGGCTGGTAACTCGGCTTGTAATAATCAACTACCAATCATTAGCGGACCGGAGTTCCGCTGTGGTGACCCCTAACCGGGAAAAGTCGAAAGACACAACAACAACAACAACAACATTCCCCCATTTGTGATTTTATTTTTTAATTGTGAAATTTGCCAGTTTGGAGCATCTTTGCCTATATTTCTTTCAGCTATCTTTGGAGCTGCAAGCTTCCCCGAGCCTGACCTAATCCTGTGAATGTCTCCATGTCCTGAGGATTCTACACTGTTTTTTTCCAGTCCTGGCCCCAGTGCTTACACCAAAAGTAGACACTTTTTATCCGGAGACCTGTGCACCCAGTCTTCATTTTTATTTGTTGAACTTTCTCCATAATATATAAAATACAGTCTATATATCAGTGTCACCTTGATGAAATTTTGTGAAAACAGGGTCTACCATGCAAAGGTACTCACCAAAACATGAGGATGAATTCATTTCCAACATTACTTCTGTCCTTTTCTTGCTGATTTCATCTTTCCACTGGGAACCCGGAAATAGAATAGGGATGTAAATTTAGACTGATCAAAGCTTGGGAAGCACAGTTAGACATACTTCTAAGTTATGAAACACACACACACACATCTCTAAGTTGCTCGGTGCAGTTGGTAAATTCTTCTGTTACTCATGTTTCATTGCTTGAGAAAGTAGCTCACTCTGTATTGGAATGATTTTGTGTGTCAGCTCAGTGTACTGATTTGTATGCTATACAAGATCATAACACCTTGCAAAAGAAACAGATTTTTTTTTCAGAGATTGCACTTTCTCTGATTATCAGTGACCTTGAAGAGAGAAGGTTATAGTAACAACAATGTGGAGGGGAAAGCCTCTCCCATGGGAGGGGTATCTTGCAAAAGTATATATATTTCCAGCTAGTAAATGGGTTTGAATGTTTTGTATACTTTATGTACTCAGGCAGTAAGTTTTCTGCAAATGCAGTTGAGGATTTGAGGTTTGAATTGAGTAGGCTCGATAACATATCGTATATAATATATAGGGACAAGACAGGACTGTCTGCAAATGTTTGCGAAACAAAACCAAGTGCACTACTTGGAGATCAATACACAGTTTCAGCATTTATTTATTTACCATGGTAGAACTCTGATCTAAAATTGACCCTTTACAGTCTCAGCCCAGGTAACATCATAATGTAGTAAAATAATACTACATAAATGACAGTGATTTACATTCATGAGTAAGCACTGAAAATCAGTATATGCATAGAAGATCTAACAAACCAAATATATGTACAGTTATAAAGGTGGAATAGAAAAGGGAGAATAGAGTTAAAGTAGGAGGTGTAGAAGAGGTGGAGATATTGTCAGTAGTAGCCAGATTAGGAAAGGTAATTGAGATTAATAAAATAAAAGAGGGTCTAGATTATATGCAGTGGGTTTAGAACAGTAATGGTGTGGTAAAATATTAATCAGGTGGCTCAGGTATGTGGGAGGGTAAAGGTACAATGCAGGTCAGAGATACTGGTTTAGTTGACATGTCCTTTAGATAGACAGTTGCATTCAAACTTTTTAGCAAGTATTGTTTGAACTGTTGCCTGAACAGGGAGTCATTTGTGTGACCAGTTAAATCATGGGGAACTGACTTGCATAGTTTTGGGGCCAGTACAGACAAGCAATGGGTAGTAGCGTGCAGTCTCAGAGAAGGGGGTTGTAGGCAAGGACTGCATCTGGTTATAGGTTTGAGTGGCAGTAAAAAGTTTGGAACAGAGAGGGGAGGGATGTCTAGTTTGAGTATTTTGAAGAGTAAGGAACCAAGAAGAAGAAAAAGATTTGACCTGGTCTGTACAAGAAACCATTAAGCTTTTTATTGAATTTTCATTTGTGATATAAGCAAACTTATTTGTGTAAAAGTAATCATACTATACTAACAAATTCACATTTACAAATATTATACATCACATAAATTGTTATATATTACAATCTAAGCAACATTACATAAAGTATTCAATTCCTGCCTTCTCTTAAACCCCATTCCTCCCCCAAAACATTTTTCTGCATGTATTGTTCCCACAATTTCCATTTTTTTCTGTGTAATTTACTCCTACCCTTTTCTAAAGATCCCACTTTTTTGTTACCTCTGTTACAATATTCATTACCACAAGTATAGTTGGTGTAGATTTTGATTTCCATTTTCTAGTAATTGCTTTTTTGGTAGCCATCAGAATTTTACTTAACAAGGCCTTACTATGTCTAGATAATTCAGATCCTGTATTCCAGCTCAAAAAATAATTTCCTTAGTTATACTCATTTGCTTTCCCAGTATTCCTGACACAGTACTCTACAGGGAATTTTTAAAGTTTGCCAACTCATTACACTTCCAAAACATACATTTCCAGTTACCTCTTTCTTCCCTATCACACCTTTAACATTTGTCATCTATCTGGGGAAAAATTCTTTGGAGTCTGCTTGGGATATCAAATTTATTTTATTTATTTTATTTTACATTTGTTGACCGGGCTAGTCTGGCTGGATACATGTCCGTTTTCAGCAGAGGCCCGAGGAGAAAAGCTCCACTAATAAACTACGTGACTAACAAATAGCAAGTAAATAACAAGTACATAACAAGTAAATAAAGCATGCAGGCAACTAAGGGAAAATTTGATATATAGAATAGTAATGCAAAGGCAATTTAAACAAGAAATAAACAGTAGTACGGAATCATTATAATTTACATATTTACTATAGATAGACTGCTAAAAAAGAATGAAGAAGGGAGAAAAATAGGAACAGGTAGAGAGTTTGTAAAAATTTAGACAAAAAAGCCAGTTAGTAGCAGGGATATTGTGATGAGCACTACTTTTAGGATAGAGATTTGCACACAGGAAGTTTGGAACTGGGTTAGATACATGGAGAGAAGACAGGTTACAGAGATAGTGGTGGGTAACATAAAAAGAGGTAGGAAGGAGTAAATAAACAGGCTGGTGGGTTAAGTATCTATGCAAACACTTCCAGGCAAAAATCCTAGATATTCGGGATTTTTTTGCATATTTTGTGGTCATATATATGTCCTCACATCATTTCTTGGTGAACATCATATCTAATCTTCCTTCCCAATCTTTTCTGATCTCTTCTGATTGATTCATATAGTTATTGTGCAATATTTTATACTTTTTTTAACAGTAGCTTTTTTCTATATTCAGCTAAAAACTTAACTGCTGTATGTCTTTCATTTAGTATTTCCTATCCTTTTCTCTTTGTCTATACTCTAATATCATTTCCTGTTAGGTAAGGCATTCACTAGCCTGCAATCCAAATGTCTTGCTAGCCTCTTCCCATTCTATTACCTTTCATTCTGTAAGTATTTTTCCCCAATACCTTGGTTCCTTTGTCATCTTCCTTCAGTAAATTTCAGCCCCATCTTGTCTATTGTCTGTATCCCTAATTGCAGTCATCTCTATCGGCAGAATCTCCTTTCTCCATTCCTTTGTTGCCTTCGTTCTCAGTATACTTTCTGCTACTTTGATCCGCGGTGGTGGTGCTGCAGTAGCGTTGTCGCCTCACAGTAAGACACTGTCCGGTTCGACTCTCAGCTAGAGCGTCTTCTGCGTGGAGACATGCGTGAATGGGCGTACCTTCATTGAAGGTTGTGCGTCAGGGCTGGCAACTCGGTACTTAAAAATCAACTGTCAATCATTAGCGGACCGGAGTTCCGCTGTGGCGACCCCTAACCCGGAAAAGCCAAAAGACAACAACAACTTTATGGATATAATATTCTGTATAACTGTTATTCTCCTTAAGGATCTGTATTCTAAAATCCCATTCTTTCAGTATTTCTTGAATTATCCTCTTGCTTCATCATCATCCCTTTCCACTTTGAACTGTAGCTTTCTGCTTGTGTTACGTATAAAAACCTTAACAGTAGACCTTTAAAATATCCCTTCAAATCTGGTAATCCTAAATCTCCTTGTTCTGTTGGGATGATCAGCTTATGCCACTTGACTCTTCCCTCCTTCCCCTCCCAAATAAAATCTTTCAACTCTTAAGTACTATCCACAACTTCTCCTCTGGTTTATAAAAATAGGAATGACCTTTATATAAAACTAAATGGACTAAAACATTTTTACTGTTTGTATCTTGCTATCCACATCCATATACAACAGCTTCCAGTTTCTCAGTTTTTGCATATCTTTTGTTTAGTCTACTCCCACATATCCCTATCTGCCATAACGGAATCCTTTTTAATCCATACTCCTAAATACTTAATTTTCTTATGTCACCATAAATATGGGTATTGCTGGACCAATTAATGTTCAAGGAACATAGTTTATAACAACAGCCTTTATTTTATCTTCATTAATTTTATATCCCGAAAAAAACGTAATTGTCTCAGAATATTCCACAACACTGAGATGTCCTTTTCTGGTTCCATCAGGTACATAATAATATCATCTGTAAATAAAGCCAGCTTTTCTTGAACACCATACCAACTATATCCTTGAATTTCTCTGTCCATTATTTTCTTTGTCAGTGGATCTAAATATAACAAAAACAACAAAGGGTAAAGAGGATACCCCTGCCTGGTTCCACTTTTTCAGGCACAACATATCAGAGAGAAACCCTCCCACTTTGATTTTTGCCTCTAGTCCCTCACATATCCTTCTTCTTCTTTCGGCTTTTTCCCGGTTAGGGGTCGCCACAGTGGATCACCTGTCTGCTCATGATTGGCAGTGGAGTTTTACAGTGTCGAGTTGCTAGCCCGGCGCCCAACCTTCCACAGAAGGCACACACATGCACACACTCACAACTAGGGCCAATTTAGAGTCTCCAATACACCTACAGTATGTCATCCTTCTAATTAACCTTATTATTGTATCAGGAAATGAAAATGCTTCTATTCTCCTAGTCACAAAATCCCATCTTACTAAGTGGAATAACTTTTCTGCATCAAGACCCTCTAATAACAGTGGTATTTTCTTTCATTCTGCTTCCCTCTGGATCATCAGTGTTATATTAATGTTGTCAAATGTTTGCCTCCTCTCCATAAAACCATATTGCTCCATATATATCAGTTTTGGTATAACCTTTGCCATTCTTTTAGCCATTATAGACATGGACACTTTATCATCATGATTTTAAATTGAAATGGTTCTATATGAAACTGGATCAGATGGGTCTTTATCATCTTTTGGTATTACAGCCACCACAACTTTTTTCTAGGATGTTGGTGCCTCCCCCTTTTAAAATACTGTTAATCAAAAACCTTCCAGGTCTTTATCACTTTCTTCTTTTCTAGCTTCCAAACTTCCACTGGAATGCCATCTATTTCTGGAAACTTTCCTGTAGATTAGTTATATATATCACTATTTTTAATCTCCTCCTGCTATCTTAACTGTTAGTTGTTTAGCCTCATCTACCTCTCACCTTGGCATATTCAAGTCTTCCATAAACATTTCCATTTGTTCTTTTTTTTTATTTCCCTATTTTTCTACTTTATACAAATTTACATAAAATTTCTGAAATATCTCTAATATCCCTACAGCAGTGGGTTCCAACCTTTTTTGCGCCAAGGACCGGTATCAATGTAAGACAATTTTCCATGGACCAGCCATCTTGCAGCACGCATAATAAAGTAGATATTTATTTATTTATTTAACATTTGTTTAATGAGGGGGCCAGACCTGGGGACAAAATCTCCAAAGTACAATAAAAAGACAGTTGGCAATAATTACCAAAAAAAAAAAAGTGTACATTCTGCTTAACAGCATAACATAGGTTCATAGGTAGGTACTAGGCTATTGGCCCTAGGGCCTATATAAGCCTAGCCAAAAAGGTACCCTGGCTTTCACCACCCAAGAAAATTATTTACCTGTGCCCCTGTCGAGCAGAGCCACAGAAGTGATCCCCGAGGTGAATTTCCTATTTCCCATTCAATCATCAAGATTTTTCTTGAAGAGTGCTAATGAGGAACATTGTTTGATAGAGATAGGTAGTTTGTTCCAGAGTATGGGAAGTATCTGGAACAGGAATCTATCCGTCAAGCATGTTCTGTTTATTGTGGTGACAAGGTTTAGGTCCCTAGAGCATGTAGCTTGGAGGGATTGGGATTTCTTTAAGTGGAGCATGTCCAACAGCTCTAGGTTTGACATAGCTTTGTATGTTAGGCAGAGATCGCCTCTGAGTAGGCGGAATGCAATTGAGTAAATATGGGGTTTTTGAGACAGTATGCGTAGGGCATCTGTTTGAGGCCGGTAATCCTCTTTGTGAGGTATTTCTGTGGCCTTTCTAGTTGTTGTAGATGTCTTGTGACATACATACAAAAGGGGCATTGAACTCTATAATGGGTCTAATGAGTGACGAGTAGAGGGGAACAATGACCTCTTTTTTTCCTGGATGAGAAACCTTTTGTGATGAGGTGTGCCACATAGAAGGATTTCCTGACTACTGTGGCGATGTGATTATCAAAGGAGAGACTACTGTCCACTTGTGTCCCAAGGTCTCTTATCACACTTTCGGTGTTAAGTAGACTACCGCCTATATGGTAGTTCATGGGTACAGAGTTTTTACCAAAAGGGATGACAATGCACTTTTTGGCATTGAGCTTGAGGCCATGGCTTTGACACCAGGCATCTGTCTCAGTGAGGCCCTTTTGTAGGATGTCCACACTGTTAGGAGTTTCAATTATGGCTTCTAGTTTACAGTCATCTGCGAACTTCATTAGCCAAAGACCTTCTGTGTTAGCCTGTACTTCAGAGAAGTAGATACCAAACAGGAGAGGACCCAAGACTGAACCCTGTGGTACTCCACTTGTCACTGGTCTGAAGTCGGATTTGTAGTCTGCTACTTTCACAGTGTGGGTTCTGTCAGTGAGCCAGTTGGCAACCCATCTTGTGACATAAGGATTTATACCTAGTTTAGTGAGTTTATCTATAATTCCAGAGTGGGGGATTGTGTCGAAAGCCTTGGTGAGATCTAGATAGACTGTGTGAACCACCTTACCCTCATCTACAGCTTTGGTGACTGCTTCAAAGAAGTCTATCAGGTTTAGGAGACATGATCTGCCTTTTACAAACCCTAACTGGGTGGGGTTCAGTGTTTGGAGATTACCAATGTCTTTGTTTATAAGTTCCATGATGATATGTTCCATGGCCTTGCAGACCAGGCTCATCAGGTCCAGTGTTTGGAGATTACCAATGTCTTTGTTATAAGTTCCATGATGATATGTTCCATGGCTTTGCAGACCAGGCTCGTCAGGCTAATGGGGCAGTAGTTCCCAGGGTCCGTGGTGGATCCCCCTTTGTGGCATGGGATAACCATTGCTGTGCACTATTCAGTGGGTACAAATCCTGAGATGAGTCTATGATTGAACATGGCACTTAGGTGGGGTGCCTGTTTGTTCTGTAGTTCATGTAGAACGCAGCCTAGGATGTTGTCAGGTCCCATGGATGCTGTGTTCTTGGCTTTGGAGAGTGTGTTTTTTACCTGTTCAGCTGTGATTACAGGAATTTTGCATTCTTCCAGTATAGAAATGGGCCCTTTAGGGGGGGGGGGTAAAGTTATCACTGAACCTATCTGCCAGGATGTTGGCAATATCAGTTGGTTCTGTATATTTAGTGCCATTGTGCTGTAACTCAGAACAGATTTGAGTGTTGACATTGAGATTCTTGACATAGCTATAGAATGCTTTGTGGTTGTCTTTAGAAACAGTGGCATTTTTGTTTTCATAACTAGCTTTGGCAGATTTTATGAGGGATCTCAGCTTCTTACTCAGGCTGACCAGGGAGTTCCTCCAATCATGGGATTTTACTCTTTTTTTGCAGCAGTTTCTTTCTTCTGTTGTAGAGTTTGTTTATGGCAGGGGACCACCAGATTGGCTTCCTTTTTTTGGAGGATAGCATCTTGGTTCTGTTAGGGATAGCACGATCCATGCACTCGTGTAAGTGCCTATAAAGTGCATTTGTGTAGGATTCAGCAGTTGTACCTCTATTGTCCATCTGCATGGGTGTCGTGAAGTTTGTCACTTCTGTCTTAAGAAGCGTGAAGTTGGCTTTGGAGAAATGTTTACGGTGGTTTCCCTAATGGTGGGTGGGGGTGGGATGTGGATGTCTAGGGTGATTAGCTTGTGTTCGGATCTGGCCAATGAGAAATTGACCTCTAGTGTGGAACACCGGTTGCCCATGTTGGTAATGACCAGGTCTAGGATATTGCTCACACATTGATCTACTGTGGTCGAGTGTTACATAAACCTAATGGCAAACTTATGGATTTTATGTTTATAAGAAAAATATTTAAAATCTGTCCCTATTATTTGGCTCTGTCCAGCATACCTCTCAACTGTACAGAATGTCCAGATTTCTGCCTCATATTTTTGGTCTTTTTCTCATAAAATTGTTGTTTTCTGGCAACTCACTGTCAGATCATTGAGTCTGAAGTCAGAAAATGACAGACAGTTGAGTTTCATACTTCATACCCTTCAGAAAATTCATGCTAATGCAAAACCTGTATTTCTATCAACTTTCAAAGTTTGTAAGAGCAGTACTTAAAAGGGTCCCTATTTTGGGCCTTTGTCCTCCCATTATTTTTGACTTTGTCCAGATTTATTGATCTAAGTAAGAGGCAGAGAGGTATTCATACCTCTCAACTATACAGATTTTCACAGCATGTCCAGATTTTTCCCTCTGAGTTTTGGTCTGATCCTCATAACTTTTGTGATTTTCTGGAAAATCACTGGGATAATCTGAGGACTGAAGTCATTAAATGATATACATTTTTATTTCAGACCTCCTGTCCTTTAGAAAAATGCACGATATAACAAATCCTTTTATTCTAGCAACTTTCTATGGTTATAAGAGCAATATTTAAAATCTGTCCCTATTTGTCCCCCCATTCTGTTAGGCTTTGTCCAGATTTTTTGCACTGCTAAGAGGTTGAGAGGTATGGTGTGTGTGTGTGACAGAGAGAGGGGAGGGGGAGTGAATGAACAGTAAGAGTGATCACTGGAGGCAGCAGCAATGAGGTTTGTGCACATTTCGTCCATAACACACACAGTCTCGTTTGCATCATACACATCACTCTCACTCTTTTCCAATCTCTCACACACAGTCACTCCCTCATTCATACCTGCATTCACTCACACATCACTCTTACTGTCTCCCGATCACACCGTCACATCCTCATTCATATTTGCATTCATTCACACATCGCTGTCACTCTCCTGATCACACACACTTCCTCATTCGTACCTGCATTCATTCACGCATCATCCTTCCAATCTCACACACACACACACACACACACACACACACACACACACACACACACACACACACACACACACACACAGTCACTTCCTCATTCATACCTGCATTCATTCACACATCATCCTTCCAATCTCACACACACACACACACACACACACACACACACACACACACACACACACACACACACACACACACACACACAGTCACTTTCTCATTCATACCTACATTCATTCACACATCGCTCTGTCACACCCA
Organism: Protopterus annectens; assembly: GCF_019279795.1. NCBI lineage: Eukaryota > Metazoa > Chordata > Ceratodontiformes > Protopteridae > Protopterus > Protopterus annectens. The sequence continues at coordinate 493,657,853 of NC_056748.1, forward strand.
CATGCCACACACCCACTTATGCATTCATTCACACATTGCTGTCACTCTTACGATCACACACACACACACACACACACACACACACACACACACACACACACACATGTAGACAGACACAAACACACTCATACAGGCATTCATTTACCTGATGGCCCGGTACCAAGTGCTCCACGGCCCGGTGGTTGAGAACCGCTGCCCTACAGGATCTCTGGTCATTCTTCTTGTTATAGGCTCCCTAAATTTGCCAACAACCCTTTCTACTTTTTGTTGCCCAAGTGATTGCGCCAAACGTATTTGTGCTCTGGTTATTATCAAAAAACAGTTGCCTAACAGCAATCTTTCTAAACTCATGCATATTATCCAGGTACTCCCTTATTTTCTCTTTAGTGCTCTGCAGTTGTGCCTCTTTTTGTTCTGTGAGAGTCTTCTGATTTTGTCATTCTTTAACTGTTGTCACCCTCTCTAAATAATTATTATTAATTCTTAACCAAATGTCTTTTTTTTTTTATTTCTACCTTATTTTTTAAACTCCACTTTCATTTTATCCCACACACTAGCTATAGTTTCTGGAGTACTTTCTATCCTCCCTAATAACTCCTGGATAATTCCTATCACCTGTTCCTTAAATTCCTCTATTCTTAACAGGTAGGTGGGGAAGCACCACTGTCTCATCTTTACTTCATTATCCTGCATTTTTATGTTATTAATCATTCGTACATGATCTGAAATAATGATTGTATTTCATATGTTGCATTTTCCACGTTTTGTAGATGTGGTTTTGATTTAGTGAGGCAGTGAACATAGTTTGTTGAATTTTGTTAAATACCTTGATGATACCACTGCTTTGTTAAAATTTAAGGTGAACTTTTCAAGAGAGAACAGAACATTTCTTGATATTTGTTTAATCAGAGAAAATGACGGAGTACAAACAACCATATACAAAAAAGATGTGCAAGCAAATAGATTTTTTACACAGGACTAGCATGCATCCACAACACATATTTAAAGGAATTGTCAGAAGTCAATATTTTAAAGTAGATTGAATACCAATTAACAAACATATCATGACCAGATGAAAGAAATGTATTTTGAGTTTAAAGTCGGAAAATATAGTGATGCCTTATTAAATGACACACAGAAATATGTGGACAGTGAGAGGAGTAAGTCAGCAAGACCATATTTTGTGCATAATGGCTATCTAAGGCACAACAAAGATAAAGAAAAAAGTAGTAGTTTTATTAGATGCATTACTAACTATAATGTTAGAACAGATGGTGTTTTAAATATTATTAAGAATAAATGGACTATTCTCAGTGCACATCATGAACTTGATAAGATTGTTAGTAACACTCTATATTTTTCATATAGAAAAGCAAAGAACCTAAAATAACTTTGTTATAAAGAAATTTATAATATTAAAAGAGCTACATGTAAGTATAAAAAGGCACCTTTCCATGCCTTAATTGTGTAAATTGTAAGTTCATATCAAAAGATACGCTTTTTGTGCATCCAGTTACACATAAAGAGTTTGAAAGTAATTGTTTTACAACCTGTGTAACAGAAAATGCTTGCTTGGCATGCCCACCTTTTTATATAGGGAAATGCAGCAGATTTAAAAATAGAATCACTGAGCATGTTCCTGATATTAAGAGAATTTTTTTAACCAATGCTCTTTCAAAATATCATATGGAGAATGGAATACACAATAAGTTTAACTTAAGAGCAGTTCAAGTAATACATGGGGTGACATTAATAATAAGCTTGAGATAGCTGAATATAGATGGGTTAGAAGACTTAATGCAGATAAAGCTCCTGGCCGTAATGCAGCTGTCAGCATTAAACCCATCTTATCAGAAAAGCAGATGAGATTATAATTGTTATATTTGGTTTAATATATTTTATTTAGTGAATTTCTTGTTGTATTTATTCTTTAAGATGGAGTTTTTATGAATTTCTATAAACATGTTCATTTAACTTTAAGGATCTTATAATGCTTAATTGATGAGCATGCTTGATTGGTTGGCTGTGTCTGTTTTTAAATATTAACTAACTGATGTAATCTGTGTTTTAGATCACACTGAAGAAGGGTATTGTACCTGAAAGCTTTGTGTATGAAGTCACTTGTTTTTTTGCAATTTAATTTCATCTGCATAGAATAAATGATGCAAGGAAAGGACAGCAATTAACCTCACAATGGGAATAACTCAGGGGGACAATGAATACACAATTGCCTTTATATCCTGTAAGAAATAGCTGAAACAGAAACTTGTCTGACATATCCACCCACACCCATGTGTACTGAACAACTGAATCGTATAATTCTATTAACTTATCAATAGGTACACAAAAAATAAATTTCTCAGAAAGTATTAGTCAGATTATATATTTTGGTATGCAAGCAAATATAAAACTTGCCATATGTAACCTTACCTGGAAGATGCTTCTGAGACACACTTGTCCTCCCAGCCACATCAGCATCGACAAAAAGCACATGGTGTGCAGTTTCTACTGAGCTGTCTGGATCTCTGACAGTGGACAGGAACTCTTCATTTGGTGTCGGTGGTGGCTGTGTAGCAGGATCACCCCACTCCCCCATAGCCAGCTGCTCTCTGACAACTGCAGTTACTCTCCTCAGGGCTAATGAAATCATATCAGTGGCCTGATGATGCACCTGATCATAATTCCTGTTGCAACCTCCTACTGCTTTGACATTGTTCACTAACTGGTTCCAAATTAGCATTCTGGAAGCCATATCCCCATGTCCTGTCTCAAGCAGAAAGGCTCCATGGCACCTGAAAGCCTGAAGTATCACTTTGTTTTCACTGAAAGGGGAAAGGGGATTCACATGGATTTGTAAGCTTGGGTGCCATAATCCTATGTGCTGATAAACAGAGAAGGATAAAACACATAAATACCACATAACTAATGTCTTGCTTATGTACACATTTGTCAACATTAAGTAATGGAAACACAACTTTTCATTTAGCAAAACTGAAGGCTATGTGGTTGTCCTACCTGCCCCTCACACACACAAGCCAAGGAATATCACCTAAGTAATGTATTGTTTCCCAACGAAATATCAGGATGCCTACACATTTTAAAAAGAAAAGCACCTGAAACACACTTCTGTTCTTGCAACACACAATGGTAGGTGGTTCCCCCATCCCCCCAAAAACAGATGAAAGTTTGTACAATACCACAAAAATTAATTGTATATATTCTTTCCACACAATTATCAGGATGGGTACACATTTACAACAGAAAAGTCAGTTTATGATTAACAGGTAACTTCTCACTATGCCCACCACTCCCCTGGAGGTGACCCTGGGCCATCTCAGAAGCATAACACCTGTGTCAGTGACACATACATTAAATTTCTCTCCATTAGCATAGAATATTGTTATATCCAAAACAATTTAAAACTAATACTTGTGATGAAAGTTTTTAACCTATCTGCTAAATGTAAAAGCTTGTGCTAACAGTGAAGTATAAGAAGTGCATACAGATAAAAGTTCCATTTTCTCCTGACTATATAACTAGATTTGTAACATTTTACAAAATCTAGAATGTACTTGAATGATACAAGGATACCTTAACTGAATTAGAAGCCTTCTCTACAGATAAACGACCTTCAAAGAAATACCAAACTTCTGTTTTGTTTAGATACACAAGTCTCCTCACCTTCAAGTTCCCTAGCTACACGGTTACCTTTCTAGATTGTAGAGTCAGCCTTCTGAGCACGGTGAAGAATTGCTGAACACCAAACTTTTCACTTTGTATAGCTAAACATAATGTAGGCTCTACTTCACTGGTAGTTGCTAATGTCTTGCAGCTGTGAATGATTAGTGTGAGAGAGAGAAGGAAAAAGTACAGTTGTGTACTCATCATAAATGTAGATGTTCAAGTATGTTCACTGTTACAGTCATTACTGTAGGGTTCTTCCTGCTGGCAGCAGCCTTCGATCGGCCAGAGTCCCAAAGTCGGGTCCGACGTCAGCTGAAGTCACTCCTGCCCTGACGCCAGTGTGCCAGGGGTATAAAGACCTCAGCCGATGCCATTTTTCCCCAGTTTTTCTTGCCCCAGATGTCAGGTGGCCAAAAGCTTAATCAAAAAGAATAAGCAAACATAAACCAGAACATTCCCAAATATCACCAGCAAAAATACCTCAGAGAAAAAAGAAATGTCAGGGAGACACAGACAGCACTCAAAGAACAACAAGAGGGGACAGGAGGGAGGGTAACCCAGACTGTAACAGTGAACATACTCGAACATCTACATTTATGGTAAGAGTACACAACTGTACTATGTTCTTCATGGTTCACTGTTACAGTCATTACTGTAGGGTTGAATCCCAAAGCTAAGAAAGGGTGGATGGAGAAGGAACAGAAGGGGTGGCCACAAAACCCTGCAGGACTGCAGAGGCAAAGCCTGCCCTAGATTTAGAATAGAGGGGGAGATTGTAGTGCTTAGAAAAAGTATGCACAGAACTCCAAGTTGCAGCTTCTAAGAACTCCTTGGTAGGAACTCCACTGAGAAAAGCTGCCAAAGTGGCAGTAGCTCTGGTAGAATGTGTTCTGACATTAACAGGAACAGGTTTACAATGATGAGAGTAACAGAACTTGATGCAGTGGGCAATCCACTTAGAAATAGTCTGCTTAGTGATTGCTTTCCCCTGTGAGGTAGAAGCATAAGCCACAAACAATTGGGCCGATTTCCTGAAAATCTTGGTCCTGTCCAGGTAAAAACGAAGTTGACTGTGTATATCTAAAGAATGCAAAATACTTTCCTCTTCACTTTGAGGATTAGGATAAAAGGTAGGCAAATGAATAGTCTGATTCAAGGCTACTTTCGAAACCACCTTAGGCATAAAGGTGGGATTAGTCCTCAGGGACGCCCTGTCCTGATGAAAAATAATAAAGGGTTCCACAGCCATGATAGCTTGCAATTCCACAACTCTTCTGGCAGAGGTAATGGCTAAAAGAAAACCAGTTTTCCATGATAAAAAACTTTAAATCTGTGGAAGCTGCAGGTTCAAAAGGAGACAAAGTTAACTTTTTCAAAACAAAGTTGAGATCCCAAGTGGGAACTGGTGCTCTTAAAGGAAGCCTTATATTCTTCGCCCCTCTCACATATTGCTTAAGTAACGGAATGGAAAAGATTGGGGGATCCATATTGTAATGTGCAGAAATAGCAGAAGCATGAATTTTGATAGATTAAAAAGATAGGCCCTTATGTAACATCTCTGTTAGGTATTGTAAAATCAGAGGAATGTTTGGAACTGCAGAATCAAAACCCTCGGAGTAACGGAATGGAAAAGATTGGGGGATCCATATTGTAATGTGCAGAAATAGCAGAAGCATGAATTTTGATAGATTAAAAAGATAGGCCCTTATGTAACATCTCTGTTAGGTATTGTAAAATCAGAGGAATGTTTGGAACTGCAGAATCAAAACCCTGGGCCTGAGTCCAGGAGCAAAATCTTTTCCATTTACCTGCATAAGATTTCCTGGTGCTGGGCCGTCTAGCTTCAAGAATTACGTCCAGTACCTGTTTGGTAAGGGTAGAACTGCTTAAAGACCATGGATCCGCCAGGCTGCTAGATTCAGAGTTTTGACATGGCTGTGCAGGATCTGGCCGTCTCATTGAGACAGTAGATGTGGAAGTTGTGGTAAAATCCAGGGTGGACCCTGAGCCAGGTTCATCAGGGTGGAAAACCAGAATTGCCGAGGCCAGTTGGGAGCCAGTAAAATCATTCGTGGTCTGTCCTGTTTGATTTTCAGAAGTACCCGAGGTAGAAGAGGCAAAGGAGGAAAAGCATATACTGAGAGGTGCTTCCAACTGAATGAAAGGGCATCCACTTTCCACGCTAGCTTGTGGTAGGTCCTCGTGCAGAACGTTTGAAGTTGATGGTTTTGGGGAGATGCAAAAAGATCTATGTCTGGGCACCCCCACGCCTCTGTTATCATCCTGAATATCCGAACATCCAACATCCATTCGTGTGGATCCGAAAGATTTCTGCTTAGACTGTCTGCCAGAGTGTTGCCCTTTCCTGGCAGGAATTGAGCTTGTAAGTCCACCTTGCTGGCTAGTGCTGTGTTCCACAGAGCCATGGTCAATCTGCACAGGGGGTAAGAGTGAGAGCCTCCGTGCTTGTTGATGTACCACATCCCCGTAGTGTTGTCCGTCTTTATCAGTAATTGCCCTGGTAGAATAAGATCTTTGAAGGCTGTCAGGGCATTCTGTGCAGCTAGCATCTCCTTCAAATTTATGTGCAGAGGTATTTGGTCCTCTGTCCAGGCACCCTGAAGACATTTCCCTTGCATGTGGGCTCCCCATGCATAATCTGAAGCATCCGTCGTTATGACTTGATTGGCTGGAATGGGACAGAATGGCCTCCCCTTGTTTTGGAGACAGGCCTCAGCCCACCAAAGAAACTCCTGCCAGAGACAAGGCAACATTGCAATCACTGTTTCCAGACTGTGGCAATGCTGAGACCATACACTCTTGAGGTACCACTGTATCTTCCTCATATGCAGCCTTGCATATGGTATTAACAGAATGCAGGATGCCATGTAACCCAGAGCCTGCAGAATTTTTCCTTGCAGACAGCTGACTCATTAAAGCCAGATTTTTGAAATAAAAAGCCAGTTGCACTTTTTTGTCTGGTGTCAAATAAGCCATCTGGGTTGTAGAGCTCAGAAGCGCACCCAGGAAAGTAATTTGCTGCGTGGGTACCAGGTGTGATTTCTTCAGGTTCACCGTGAACCCTAGGCACAAGAGAAGATGCTGCACAAATGCTAGATGCTGAAGTAAAGTCTCCTTGTCGTCCACTTGAATGAGACACTCGTCCAGATAAGGGTATATTTGAATTCCCTTCTGTCTGCAAAATGCCATTACTGGTGCCAGGCACTTTGTAAAGACCCTGGGCACAGTAGATAGGCCAAAGGGCAGCACAGAGAACTGGTAATGCCTTGAGCCTGCTTTGAATCTCAGGTACCTTCTGCACTCTTGCCGTATGGGAATATGCAGGTAAGCCTCTTTCAAGTCCAAAGTCACCATCCAAGCGTTCTTGCTCAGCATAGGCAGCAGCTGCTGCAGAGTGAGCATCTTGAATTTTGGAATATCTAGGAAGGTGTTCAATACGGAAAGGTCCAGGATTGGTCTCCATGCGTTTTCCTTCCTGGGAACCAGGAAAAGTCCTGAATAAAACCCTTGCCCCATTTCTGAATCTGGTACCAAACCTATGGCCCTCATATCCATGAGGGACCGAACTTGCCGTTGTGCATCTGCCCATTGATGCTTTGGCAGATCTGGCCATACGTTTGATTTTGGCAAGGTATGGAAATGAAACCTGTAACCCCTTGAAACTATGTCCAGAACCCATTTGTCTTGGGTTATGCGGCTCCAATTGTGATAAAAAAGAGAGATTTTTCCTCCCAAAGGCGCATCCAGGAGGGAAGCCACTGAAGCTAGTAAGGGAGAGTCATAATGACTGTTTCCTGTAAGGTTGTGACCTATCTTCCCCTCCCTTGGGAGAGGTGGCACTCCACTGCTTATTTCTGAAAGGGGGCTGTGCCTGACCCCTACCTCTGGAACGCCTGTATCTGTCCCTCTGAGGTCTGTCCGAGCTCGGAAAGGACCAAGGTTTAGCTGGCCAATTCCTGCTATATCTAGGGGGTTGTACCTGTAGAAAATCTTTAACCGTCTGCATAGATTTGCCTTTGTCTTCCATTTTCTTCAATAATTCCTCAGCTTTGGCCTCAAACAAAACATTGTGTTGCAAAGGGGCATCTAAAAGCTTTGCTTTAACCTGCTCAGGCAAACTTTGTTCCTTTAACCAAGCATGCCTTCTAATAACTGCACCAGTTGCTGCAGTCCTGCAAGAAGCCTCCAAGGAATCAAAACCACAGTGCAGGGTATGTTTACCCACCTGCTCAGTAGCATGCAATAAATCCTGTAATTCCTTATTGTCTGCACCACCAGAAACAGCAGACATCTTTTGCTTTAACACAGACAAAATGTATTGCTGATATTTTAACATATGAAATTGACAATTCAAAGCTCTAATAGACAATGTAGCAGAAGTATAAACTTTTTTGCCCTATCTTTCCAAGTCTCTGGACTCTCGGTCAGAGGGAATAGGATTCTTAGCAGAGGCCGCTTTAACACCCTTAGGGCCCCGAGAAATAGTTTCTGGATCAGCTGAAGGATTCTTAAAAAGATATTTGTGGGAATCTGGAACTCTATAATACCTATCAGGTTTGACAGAAGCAGGAGGAAAAGAATCAGGAGAGAGAGAGATGCCTCTGTAAAAACATCATCCACAATGTCCAATACAGGGGGGAATAGCCAGGGGTCTATGCTGTGGAAGCAGAAGAAAATCCCTAAGCCTTTTCTTAGATTCAGAGTATTCCTGCCCTTCCCAGTGAAAATGCTCTCTCATGTCATGCAAGGTTTCCCCAAATGAATAATCCTCAGGAGGAGAGGCCTAAGGAAGGGATTCTTCAGCATCAGAATCCTCATAAGGAGGGAAGGAATAATCCTGCTCAGAAGAAGAAGCAGAAGAAATCGAAACTTGATCTGAGGAATCATAATCTGGCTCTAGCCTAGGTCTCTTGTCAGGAGGGGGATGAGAACCCCTGATCATAGTTAACAGGTCTTCAGCCATTCTAAGCATCTGTCTTTGAGGTCTAGGGCCCTGAACAGAAGGTGCCTGTGTATGCTGCTTTGTCTTTGCCGGAGCCTTAGTGTTTGCCTTTGTCCTTGACTGCAAAACTGGAGTCATCTGTACACGAAGCTGTGTAGGCCTAAAAACTCCCTCAGAAGCCGGTGCCTGTACAGTGGCTCCAGACCCATCTGAGGGAGCAATATCCAGAGGTCCAATCCCTGAAAAGTCTGAAGGCCCCATCGGCTCCTCACGGGAGTCGGTACAGGCAACCGGTTCAAAAGTGGTGGATGACAGGGGCTGCGAAAGCACCTCACTGATGACAGCCGAACCGGCAACTGGCTCTGGTTGAATAAAGTCATCCACTTTGGACCTCGGAGGCCTGTCTTTATCCTTGTGCCTTTTATAGACTGCAGCAGCCGGATAAGAATCCGACAACATATTGTAATTAAATCTTTTTCCAAAATAATGGAAGGCAAAATCGTACCTACGCCTAATAGTGCGTTGATTAAACTTAGCACAAAACCTAAAATTAGCTACGTCGTGGTCAGGACCCAAACAAGGTATACAGTAAGAGTGAAAATCCTTATGAGGTATTTGCTTCCCACAAGAAATACAGTTATTAACTTTTTCTGACATCGGACTGGAGCAAGAAAAAGGTTTCCCCAATGGGGTACTTAGCTCAAAAAGAGAAGTCTTCAATTCAAAAGCCACGAAAAATAAACAGGAGTCGGCCGACCTGCACTTGCGAACTGCTTTGCAACGGGCACCACACGGCAAGAAAGACTGGGGAAAATGGCATCGGCTGAGGTCTTTATACCCCTGGCACACTGACGTCAGGGCAGGAGCGACTTCAGCCGACGTCGGACCCGACTTTGGGACTCTGGCCAATCAAGGGCTGCTGCCAGCAGGAAGAACCCTACAGTAATGACTGTAACAGTGAACCATGAAGAACATCACAGCAGCAATTCAAACAACCTACCCTGCAGTGGGTGTGTCACTGAGGATACTCTTCCAAAGTGTGGAACTAACTTCAGCAAGCTTTTAAATGAAACAATACAGCACACATTTATTATTTTTTGATAATAGCCAAACTCTCCTGCCTGTGTCAAATAAATGTTTTTCACTCTCATGTATTTTTATCATACAGTTAAAGGTGAATGATACACAATGCACTATAGACTGCATGTCTGACATTACAGCCAAAATAAGGGAAGAGTAAACACAATACAGAGTGAAGACAGAGCTACATTTGTGCAAACATATTCATAAATGGTTGTGTGATCGCTCATAGTACTAAATATGTAAGTCACACATGTTCAAACAGCTGAGAATGTTCAAGTATATGTCCTGTTAATACTGTAGAAGAAAATGTGAATTGTTTGTATGCACACAATTTGATTGCTGGTGCAAAGTTGTGTCTGCGGCAGAGAGAGATGGCACACTCCCACTGTGTTTTGTAATTTCAGTACTATGATAGTTCAAATTCAGAGCTGTGTAGTACTTTAACATGTGTTAAACGTTTTTTTCTATTTTTTTTTTCCTTCTATTAATATTATCCCAGTTCGTGGCTTAGCACAAACACAGTGAAACACATAAATATTTAAAAATGAATGTCAGTTGCCTTAGGAAGCAGAATCATGCTTAGTGGCATTGCATGGTGGTCAGCACCTATAATAATAATGACAGCATAAATTACATCTGTGAATCAACTGTATGTGTAGTACACCTTGTAAAGACGTTGAGACACACAATATATAAGATAGGTAGACCATGGTTTGAGTCCCACATTTATTTAATGATAAATGATCATAAATATTCTTTGCAATCTTCTTCTTCTTCTTTTGGCTTTTCCCAGTTAGGGGTCACCACAGCGGATCACCTGTCCGCTCATGATTGGCAGTGGAGTTTCACGGTGTCGAGTTGCCAGCCCAGCACCCAACCTTCCACAGAAGGCACACATGCACTCACGCCTAGGGACAATTTAGAGTGTCAGTCCATGTACAGGATGTCTGTGGGATGAAACCGGAGCAACCATTGGAAACCCACGCGACCACAGGGAGGACATGCAGACTCCGCACAGAAGGCACCCTAGCCGAGGATCGAACCGGAGAACCTCTTGCTGTGAGGCAGCAACGCTAACCGCTGCACCACTGCAGCTGCCCCATAAATATTCTTTGCAATAATTATGCATATTAGCTTCTACGTGCAATATCTGTGCATTGCTCACGTGTGCGCAAAAAGGGTTCACTGCTGCAGACAAAAAAGAAATAGTTACTTGCAAAAATTAAACATTGTTTCTTCTTTTTCCTTTCTTCACACAAACAAGCTGGACAGTATTGAGTGTAAAAAATACAGCTGCTGCCTAGCTTTCCCTGTGGTACCAGGTGTAAGTTTAGGGCCACAACACAGATGAGCCAGGGTTGTAATCCAGCACACTCCAATTTTTTAAATTGTGTTCCACTGTAATTTATATAAAAAATAACAATATAAAGATAGTTATACATAACAATAGCTATGTATAACAGGTCGATTGAGCATACACGTGACATCATATGAATTATATGTATAACTAGGGGTATCATGACAATTACGTTTTTGTAATTAAAATTTTTTTTGCCCTGAAATGGACTTCATACTTTACTCACAGTCATCTACATAACTTACATAACACAAGTATAGCTGTAAAACAGAATGCATTGTGTGGTGTGACCCAGAAGTCAGAAATCTACTCTGAAAATAACATAAGTATATGCATTTCCAGTATATTGTCACACATGAGAATGCATAAACCAGGATTTTGCCAGTTCACACATACATGGTTAGCTGAAGTGCAGTACTACCCACTCTTTAATGTGTCTATGTATTTAATGAACATGTTTAACAAACACTTCTGTGGCAATGAGTAAAACATACCTATGTGGAAGTATGTGTATTATCTGTTTTACATAGGTTTGAATCCCACATTGTTCAGATTACTTTCATCAGTGTGTAAGGCCCCACAAAATATGTGTCAGGCCATAAAATTGATCCCCTCCCCAATTTAGGTCTTAAAAGTCAGGCCATTTGACATATCATTCTAAACCATTGGACAAACATATAGACAAGCTATAAATTAATGCCAACTGTCACATTATCCTTCCTATTTCATAAACTACCTTCCTGTCTGTTTGGCAATGTTACTCTCTGCGCAACTGTGCACAAACGCAGCTGGCATGGTTGGGCAGGTTTATGCACTGGCCGTAAAACATGACATCACAAATTGGTGGGAAAACACTTTAACTGTTGTTGGATGACCTATGCAGACATGGCAGGAGCTGGAAGGATGGTGCCCAATTCAGGGCTCGAAGATGGGTTGTGTAGGAGTCAAGAATATGCATTGCTTTCCTTATAAAGTGCTACATCCATAGGCTGCTGCACGGGGACTATATTGGGTCTAAGTATAAGTCTGAGGACTGGAACAGTCTAGCCAAGGCTGTCTCCAGAGCCACTGGTATTCCATTGGCTGGGGAGCAATGCAGGCATCATTATAATGACTTGAAATGGTGCAAGCAGGCACAACTCGGTGGCTGGATGAGTTCAAGACTGCTGACATCCCACAGTTGTGTAAATATACAGATAAAGCAACATTAACTGATACAGACAGCTGGAGACAGTCAAGACTGATATGCATAATGCTTTCATGTCTCTCTTTCTCCTCTTCTTCATTTTTCATCTGCTCAGGAGATCTCAGCGAACAGAAAGGCACATGCTGAACAATTAGAAAGACTCAGAGAAGCAAGGGGTAGGTTTGAAGTAAAAATGAACGTTATTTTATTCAAATAATTCTTCTATACATTACTAGCAACTTAAGCTTCCATATCTTAACTGTAAAATTAGTCATGCATGCTTTATTCTGTAGCTCAAGGTAATTGTAGGGGCAAGTGTATTAGTGTATTCAGATTTGGTGGATTCAATTTCCAGTAGTAACAAATATATTCTAATTAGAAAAAATATCATTATTTAATATTAATTTCATCAAAATTGGCATAAATGCCATGTTGTTAACTCAATCTGTATTATCTTTAAAAACATATCCCCCATTATGCCTTTTTTAGATAATGTACCAAAGACAAATCTTCCAACATAAAAGATCTGTCAAAAAGCAAATTGAAGGTCATGCTGCTTAATGCAGGAGCCTTAACCTAAAAATACATTCACTGGAGGCTCTCCTCACACTGGAAGATGCCAACGTCTGTGCAGTCACAGAAACTTTGTTCAGGGCTGCAGAGAGCACCCCTGCCTTATTAGGCTATACCTCATTCCACACATTCCAACCCCAAAATGAGGTTGGGAAGACAGGGTGGTAGACTCCCTATCTTCATTAAGGACAGGCTTACCTCCAAACTGGTTTGCCAGCATGACAGACTGGAACTACTCCAGGTGCAGCTGACAGTTGGCAAGACACCCATCCAAGCTATAGCCAGTGATAGACCCCCCCCTCCATGACTCAGGACACTCACTCCTCCTACCTGATTCTACTTGACTCCATTAAGGTACCCCCTAACATCCTGATCCTTGGTGACTTTGGGTCTATATCATATGAGCGAATCGTACAAATTGCAAACGCTCATAATATAAACATACTGGACCTCAAACTTCCTATTGTGGGGGGGCTGCACCCCCCCCCCCCGCTAAATATATTTTCCAACTCCGAGATCGCACTACAGTGAGGAAAGGGCAAATATGCTATTCTTCACTGTACTGTGATCTCAGAAAAATCACTTCATGGTCCCGTATGTTCGATATTATGAGCGTTCGCAATTTGTGCAATTCGCTCATATGATATAGACCCGGTGACTTCACCTACCCCACCATAGACTGGATGAACTATTCCTGCACTAATGCACTCACCCAATGATTTCTTGACTTCATCAGTTCTAATAAACTAGACCAGCTCTTCTCATCCCCCACAACGGGAGCTAACATTCTTGACTTGGTTCTCACCAACATGGGCAACCGCTGCACCACTCCCATAGTATGTTCTTCCCTAGTGAGATCAGATCATCTGTGCCCTACCACCAACAACTCTCTTCCTTCCTCACATTTTAGTTAATCATTTCTTTTAAAGTGCAGCAAACTACTTGCTACAAATGTAGCAAGCAGTTGCTACAGTTTATCCCCACATGAAGTGTTACAGTGCTCAGCTTGTAGTTTAAAAAATGCTTTTTACTTTTAAACTGTAGAAAAGTAGCAAACAGTTGCTGCAGTTTAGACTATACAGGGAGCAGTACAATGGCCTAGTTTGACTACAAAATAAATACTGGCTTTTAAAAGCTGATATGCATTAAAGAGCAGTGAGAATCTGATGATCACATTCCCTAACACTTTGCACACAGGGCAGTTGCCACCCCTTTGCCACACTCTAGCTATGCTTCTGCACTCTTGTTTCTAATGTTTTTAGCATTAAGAAATGCACATGATAGAGAGCCTGACTTTGGAGAGTGTATAGGTTTGTGAACCTAAGAGGGGTTTTAAGATGTTGTTATTGATGTGGAAGAAAAAGACAGAGAGAGAAATAGGTTGATTTGATAATGCAAATGCAAGAAGAAGGTGTGGTAAGGTAGAGAAAATGTGTGTTGTTGCCAGAGATACAAGTTTTAATGTAATCAGACTAACGGTATGTGAGGTAGGAAGAGTGGCTGTTGTAGAATGTAATATATGGGGATGAATATTCGAGTAAGGCTGGGGAGTCAAATATTATAGTAATGGGTTAGCAGATGTTCAGAGATTTGAAAACGTGATTTGACTTGAGCTTATGTGTCCTGAATCGAGTGTAAAAGTTAGTAGAATGTCTGACCTAAGGGTAGGTATTTGCCTGAATGTATTCTGTTGCTTTAAGTGGTCGGTCAGGTAATGAGATTTGTGAGTGTGATACAGAAAGGTTAAAGTTGAGTATTTTGGGGTGTGATGGCTGCAGGGCCAGCCTTTGGTCAACTGACGCCCTATGCAAAAGGGCTCCACATTACCCTCACACCACCTGGTTCCCGCATCCTGGCATACCTACACCATCCAGATTACTGGAAAAGCACCCCTGCTAGAGTGACAACCCAGGCAGCTGCCTAGTTGGCCTATGCCTAAGGTCGGTTATGGGTGGCTGGAGTGGCTGGGGAATTGAGAGAATGAGGAGAGTGAAGCTGGCCACATCCCCACGCTTGTGGGTGTCAGTCTGCTGTTACGCAACACACCTGTGATATTTGCCCTTGCCTTTGAAGGATTAGCAGGTAAGTGTAAAAACGTTTATATTAGAGTATTAATTTAAAGATTAAATTGAAAAATAAAATAAAGTGTGTGCATGTGGGTGTATATATGTATATGTGTATGTGTGTTTATATATATATATATATATATATATATATATATATATATATATATATATATCTCAACTCTAAGCCTGTTTCCTACCTTTCCTGTAACTAGTCTAGTCCAGATACAGATTTTCTGCATTCAGGACTGTTTGTAAGCTCCTGAACCCCCCCCCCCAAGCCATTTTGTGTTGAAAGGAAGCCTGCTGGCTTATCAGTGGGAGTGGTAAGCACTAGGTAACCTATCTACCACACAAGGAGTGGTTTCTGACCCAGAAATTATAGTTATTGGCTGTTTGGGCAATTTTTCCATCTCTCTCAACTTTCTGATTTAAAAGCCCGCATTTGCACTTGTTTCTTTCCTGTAACTAGCCTAGTCCAGATACAGATTCTTAGTTTTAGCACTTGAATTTGCTTATTCGTGCTCAGCACATGTTCAGAACGTGTTGTAAGCACTAAATAAGCTAGAAATTACTACAGGATTCAACCTTCCTCATTACCTAGAGGAAAATGTTTGTTGTACTTACTTTCCTCACTTGCTTAGAGAAAAACAGCTCTTGTACTCACTTTCCTCACTTATCTAGAGGAAAATAGTTTTTTATTCAGGCATGTCCAAGGGTCAGCTCCCAGTGTTCTCTCCTGTCTGTCTGATGAATCTGGGTATCTTGGGGCAATGTAGCAGTTGCCTCATGTACACAGACAACCCTGTCCTCCTACCACCCAACAGTACAACCTGTGAGAGATGCACTTATCTAGCCAAACTGGAGGTAAAGCTCTCTCCAACCAAGACTAAACTTGACAGTCGAGAGGAGAAAGTAAACACTTACACCACACCACACTCATCACAAAGTCCCACTAAATCTCAACCACCAAACTCCACACATAGAAACACAAAAACATTTGCAGAGACTCTCAGTAATAATCTGCTCAAGCAACAGAGACCTCCAAAGCAGAAACGCAAGCAACCTCCACCCCCAACACAACCCAAATGACACATAGCCCAGAGACTCAGTGTGCCACTCAACCACAGCCCAGTGAGGCAAAACAACGTACCCAACACACTAGTCATAGGTGACTCTATAGTCAGGCACACTGATGTCCCACTCACCAGGCTAAACAAGGAGAAGGTTACTGTCAGCTGCCTGTCGGGTGCCAGGATCCACCACATAACCCATGCACTCAGGTCACTCCAGAAAAAGTACAAATATGACTCTGTCATTGTCCATGTTGGTGTGAATGACCTGAGCCATACCTC
>NC_056748.1:493679116-493687652 GCF_019279795.1 Protopterus annectens
ACGAAGGTATGTGTAAGCCTGAGAATACTAGCTACAGGTACCTTTCAAAGACCAATTGGGGATATCATGGGGATCTCACAGGTATCAGCATCCAGGGTACTACACCAGTTCCTGGATGCCATGTTACCACATGCCAGTGAGTACATATACTTCCCCTGAACGCAGGAGGAGTTGGCCAGCAATATGCGTCTCTTCCACCATGTGGCAGAATACCCAGAGGTACTGGGTGCAATAGACTGCACGCACATAAACATCAAGTCACCACCCAGTGACAGGGAGGGCTCTACATAAACTGCAAGGGATACCCCTCTATCAACTGCCAGGTCGTGTGAAATGGGCATTGTCATGGATGTGTGTGCTGGCAGCCCTGGAAGCTATCACGACACCCACATCTGGCATGCCTCACAGCTGTATTGGTTATTTGCCGGGGGGATATCCCAAATGGCCACCTGGTGGGGGATGCTGGCTTTGCACTGGAACCGTGGATGATGACTCCCATCAGAAATGCACACACACCCATGCAGGAATGCCATAATGAGGCACACGCACAAACCAGAATCATCATAGAGCATGTGTTTGGGATGCTGAAAGTTGCTTGGAGATATCTGGTGGAGCCTTGCAGTACTCTCCAGGCACGTGTGCCCACATCTTCATAGTGTGTGCCATGCTACATAATATGGTCCTGTGGAAACAGCTGCAGCAGGGACAGAATGGTGAAGGCCCTTACAGCCCACCACCATTGCCAAGGGCTCCACAGGCACAGAGGTACGCAGACCATGAACACCCTGAGCCAGCTCCAGTAGGCAGAAGGAGGCGTGCCCAGTATGCCCATGCCTTGGCAAAGAGGGAACATATAGCACACACACTGACAGTGTAGGCACCTAGGGACTGACACCCTTCTCCACTTGCACACAGTAAAAATGGATGGCACACACACAAGACTACCTGTAAATAGGCAGTCTACTGTGTGCATCCAACATAGGCAGCCCTCAACTATTGCACACACAACAGCCAGTGGCACAAGGTAAGTCAACACCCAAACAGTAAACTATGCTATCAGCATATGCAGATACTGTATGTACAGATTCATAGGTAGGTACTTGGCCAACTGCCAGAGGCCATTCATAAGGCCAGCCAAAATGTGTCAGCATTTGCCACCCCATTGAGTCATTAACCATCCCTCTGTGGAGCAGAGCCAATGGCGGGATCCCTGGGGTGCATCTACCGTTCCCCATCCACACTTCAAGTTTTTTCTTGCAGAGTGTTAGTGAGGGGGCTCTGTAAAATGTAGATAGGGATGTTGTTCCAAAGTATGGGGAGTGTCTGTGACAGGAAGCTGTCCCTCCAGCATCTTCTGGTTATTGTTGTGGCAAGGTCAGCTCACTACAGTGTGCGGCTCACTGTGACATGGATTCCCATAGGTGGAGCATATCCATCAAGTCAGAGTTCGACATGGCTGTGTTGGTCAGCGGAGATCATCTGTGGGTAAACAAGATGCCACTGAGTAAAGCAGGAGTGTATCCAGTCTGGCTGCATAGGCTGTATGTTGGAGGCCAGTATTCCCCTTGGTGAGGTACATTCGTGGACCCCCCAGCTGTTGGACGTGTAGTCTGAGGTACAGCCTACATGGATTATTATACCCTATGATGGGACTGATGAGTGATGAGTAAAGGGGCACTATAACCCCATTATGTCTAGATAGGAATCTTTTAGTAGTCAGATGGCCTACATAGAAGGATGTCCTAACTACTGTGGAGACATGATTGTCACAGGGGAGATCACTATCTACCTTAGTCCCCAGATACCCCATTACCTCATCTGTATTAAAGTGGCTGCCACTCATGTGTTAATATGTGGGTGCCAATTCCACAATGGAATGACCATGCAGTTAGTGGCGCTTGACTGGAGGACGTGTCAGTGGCACCCTGTGATGTTCTCTGTGAGGCCCCCTGAGGGATGTCCATGTCAGCTGGACTATCAGTCATGGGTCCCCGTTTGCAGTCATTGCCAAACATGTTCTGCCGTAGTCCACCTGTGTTTGCTTGTACATCTGGGATGTGTATGCCAAACAGTAGGGCTCCCAGGACTGAGTCCTATGGGACTGTTCAAGAGTTGGACCTGGAGACCACTAGTCGTCTAGTCATACCATGTGGGTTGTGTGTGTAAGCCTTTTGGCAACCCAACCTGTAATGTATGGGGGAATGTACAGGCTGGTGTGTTTATCAATAATACCTGAGTGGGGCACGGTGTCAAAAGCCTTGGTGAGGTCCAGGTAGTATGTGTGAACCACCTCCCCTGTCATCTAATGTCTTGGTGACTGTATGTAAGACGTAAAACAGGTTCCGTAGGCATGAACTGCAGTCAACCAAGCTGATCTGGGCTGGGTCACATGTCCGAAGGTTACCAATGCCATTGTTAATGAGTGCCATGAGGATGCGAACCATACCATTGCAGGCCAGGCTAGTCAGGCTTATGGGGTGGTAGTTACCATGGTCAGTTGTGATTTCCCCATGATGGAGTGAAAAAAACGTTGCCATGCGCCATCGTATGAGCATGTAGCCTGTGGAGAGGCTGAGGTGGGAATGCATAATTAGGTGGGAGGCAGGTTGTCATGCACAGTTTGCAAGATGCAGTCTGGGTCAACATGTGCCTCCATTGAAGCTGTGTTCTGCTGTTAGAGAGGGCCATTTCCACCTGTGTGTCTCTGATGGTTGGGATACTGTATCTTACGGGTAGTGTTGTGGGCTCTTTAGGGGGTGAGGTATGCACCACATGTATCTGTAAGGATGTTGGCAATATCAGTAGGGTCAGAATATTTTGCGCAATATTTCACTGGCACAGTGCAAATCTGTGTGTCACCATGTAGATCCTTGACATAGCCAGAGAAGGCTTTGTGATTATCTTTCGAATCCTTGTGTATTCTGCTGCTGATGTTAGCCTTGGATGATGTCATGAGGGACTTGCGTATCATACTAATAGTGGTCACGGATGTCAGCCCTTCGTGGGATTTGCTGTGTGTCTGGAACACTGTCCTATGTCTGTAGTATAGCCTGTTTATTGCAGAGGTCCACCAGACCATTGTCCTTGTCTAGGAGGAGTGAGTCTTGGGTTACCAGCGATGGCACGATCCATACATCTGTGTAGGTGCCTATAGACTACATTTGTAAATCTGTCTGTATCTGGAGCAATGTTTCCCCTTAGTGGGGGGCTGTGAAACTCCCCACTCCTGTCACTAGTAGTGTAAATTTATCTGTAGGAACGGTATACACTGAGGTATCTGTGGGTGGGGGAGATGCTAGGGTGTGGAAACAGTGAATAGTTCATGGTCAGATATAACCAGTGACCGGTAAACCTCCACTGTGGTGCACCTGTTGCCCATGTTGGTGATGACCACATCTAGTAGCTTCCACCCCACGTTAGGGAGGTTACCACCCGATAAAGGGCATATGAGGTGATACATTCCAGGAAGAGCTGGTCCTGGAAGTGAGTACCGGAGTACGTGTCCCAGTTAATGGTATGGTAGTTAACATCGACCAATGCCAGGGTGTGTGTTAGGACTGTCGTGTTTTCTACTGTCTCCAGGTAGGCAGAGTTGAGTTCCTGGGTCATGGAGGGTGATTTGTAGTAGGCCACATTCAACAT
Source organism: Protopterus annectens (assembly GCF_019279795.1). Lineage (NCBI taxonomy): Eukaryota > Metazoa > Chordata > Ceratodontiformes > Protopteridae > Protopterus > Protopterus annectens. Next base: position 493,682,759 of record NC_056748.1, read on the forward strand.
TGTTGTTGTGGCTGATGTTAGCTGCACATGGATGATCACAGAGGTATCATGCTGCCCCACTAACCTGGAGGTGTAGGTATCCTTGATGAATATGGATACAGCCCCTCCATGTCTGTCAGTCCATGTTCTGTGGCTGAAATGTGTGGTATATGTTGTAGAGTGGTAGTACTGGTGTGCTATCAGGAGCCTTAAGACAGATTGCAGTTAATGCACAGATGTTGATGTTGTCCATCCTGAGGAGTGCTGTGAGTGCATGCATGTTGTGATCACAACCCCTGGTGCTGAGTAGCATAAACCACATTGAATCTGCTATTGTGCTGTTTATGGAGCTGGTATTCACCTTCGATACTCTCCTAAATAAGGCACTATGGGGGCACCAATAGCCTTGGTCAGTATTCCAAAGTGTAAGGCAGATGCATAGGCCGGTATTGTATCATTGCACGCATGTTCCCCATCTGTGCTTGATTGTCCTCTCCCCTGTAGGTAACCTAGTGGTAAGCAATAGAAAGCCTTAACCTTATACAAGTCTTCTAGCTTCCAAGATAAGCATTTGGAGTGACTAAGTATCAGTGTTCTGTATATTCGTGCTGTACTCAACTGTTCCCTGACTACATGGTTAGTTCACACTGTATATTGTGATCTGAAGGTCTGTTTATTCACATATTATGGCTGTGATGGCCTGCACATTAGAGGTGCACAGATAGCTTACTATCTATCTGCCCAAGGGCAATTAGAAGCAAAGCAACAGTGTGTTGGCTTTCCTTGCACCATTGATGAAGTAACTGAGCCTCTGTCAAGCATAGCCAATGAAGCAATTCCAGGCAGAGTTGCAGGAAGCTGTGGAAGACTGGGGTTGCAGAGGGTGATAGGGGTACTTAATGATCTAAAGAGGGCATGTTAATGTGGCAGTTCAACACCATTCAATTCCCCCAACAGGTCTTGCAGCTATCAAACTGGACAACCCCCCCCCGCTGTATGGTTCTGGGACACATGATCCCAGGGGTGTATAGTCTGTTACCCATTCACACAACAAGGTTTCCCTTGAAGTGTGTGAGTGAGGGGCTATGCCTAATGTAGTTAGGAATGTAATGTATTGTCTCGCAGTACATTTGTTATATGTTATGTCATGAGTACGTGAAGCTCAGTGAGTTAGGGGGCTACCGCCCATTGCTTAGCTTAGCTTACACATAGAAATCATCTAAATAGGAAATAGGTGAAAGCTACGTTAATGTCAACAGTGTAATGGTTACAGCATCTGCATAGTATCTGTGCATTCGAGGTTACAATCCCGATAAAGGCAGGGATGTTTATCATGTGCAAAAGTATACCTTAACCACAGCTTGCAGATATAGGTTCATAGGTTCATAGGTTTATACTAGGCTATCTGCCCCAAGGCATTTATAAGCCTAGCCCAAATTTTTGTGGCTTACGCCACCCCTTATATGAAAAAATACTGTGCCCATTAGTTTGTTGTGCCTCTGTCCAGCAGTGACACAGAGATGATTCGGGTAAACCTCGATCTCCCATCCACAGGTCAAGATTTCTCTTGAACAGAGCCAGCGAGGTGCTCTGCCTCACATGGACCGGGACTCTATTCCACAGCATAGGGAGTCTCTGAGTGATAAATCTATCCCTCCAGCACGTCCTATTTATATCCGTGCTAAGGTTTAAGTTGCTTGCTCTAGTGGTTTTGGTGGATTTGGATTTTTTGAGGTGGAGCATGTCCATTAATTTCGGGTTGGACATGGCCTTGTATGTCAGGCACATGTCACCTCTGAGCAGACAGTATGCGACTGAATAGAGCTGGAGTTTCTTCAGTCTGGCAGCATATGACAGATTTTGGAGTCCCTTTATCCTTTTTGTGAGGAACTTTTGGGGTCTCTCCAATTGCTTCGGATGTCGGGCGAGATACATCCCGAATGGGGCATTGTACTCAATCATTGGTCTGATAAGTGAAGAGTACAGGGGAACAATGACCTCACTAGATCTGGATGTGAATCCCTTCATGATCAGGTGGGCAATGTAGAAGGTCTTTCTAACCACTTTAGCAACGTGAGTGTCAAAAGAAAGGCCACTGTCAACCTGGGTCCCCAGGTCCCTGATAACCTCTTCTGTGCTTAGTGGATTGCCACCTATATGGTAGCTTGGGGTTACTTTGTTTTTCCCGAAGGGTATGACTATACATTTTTTGGCGTTTAACTTCAGGCCATGGCTCTGGCACCAGCTATCTGTTTCCGTGAGTCCCTTCTGAAGGATATCCGTGTCCGATGCACTTTCCACTATGGCGCCCAGTTTGCAGTCTGCAAACTTTGTCAGCAAAGTCCTCCCATGTTGGCCTGTACTTCTGAGAAGTAGATGCCGAACAATAGGGGCCAAGGACCGAGCCCTGTGGGACACCACTTGTGACTGGCTTGGAGTCTGACATAGCGCCAGCAACTCTAACCCTGTGGGTTCTGTCCTTAAGCCAGTTTGCAACCCATCTTGTGACATATGGGTTTACATTTAAGCTGGTAAGTTTTCTACAATACCCGAGTGGGGTATTGTGTCAAAGCCTTTGCAAGGTCAAGGTAGGCTGTATGGACTGCCTTTCCTCATCAATGGCCTTGGTGACTGTTTGAAGAAGTACCAAGTTCAAAAGGCATGATCTTCCCTTGAAGCCAAACTGGGTCGGATCCAATGTCTGCAAGTCCCTATATCTTTGTTTATGAGCTCCATTATGATCCTCTCCATAGCTTTGCAGACTAGACTTGTTAAGCTTATGGGCGGTAATTACCAGGGTCCGTGAGGCACCGCCTTTGTGGAGTGGGACCACAGTTGCCGCACGCCACCCTTGGGCACGTATCCTGTGGTAAGGCTGAGATTAAACAGCTGCCTTATGTGCGGGTTTAATTCCTCATTTAGCTCGTGTAGCACACAGCTGGGACACCATCCGGTCCCATTGATGCTGTGTTTTAGCTTTAGAGAGAGCAGCTTCCACCTGCGCATTTGAGATGTCTGGGAGGCTACACTCCGCTGGGATAGTTATCTCTCCTTTAGGGGGCGGGGGGTGAAGTTTGCACTGAACCTGTCTGTCAGTATGTTGGCAATGTCTGTGGGTTCAGTGATTTTTGTATCATTTTGGACTAATTCTGAGCATATCTGGGAGTTTCCACCCAGGTTCCTAACATAGCTGAAAAAGGCCTTATGATTGTCCTTTGAATCTATGGCAATTTTTCTCTCAAAATTGGCCTTAGTTGATTTTATGAGTGCTCGTATTTTTTTACAAATAATGATCAGGGGTGACTTCCCTTTTATGGATTTTGTTCTATCATGTAATAGCTTTCTCCTCTTATTGTAAAGTTTGTTAATGGCTGGGGTCCACCAGACTGGACATTTGCCCTTTGTGGAAAGAGTCTTAGGTAGTAATCGTCTGTATAATAAACATTGGAATCACCCATATAAACCCATGTGTGCAGGAGAGTACAATCAGAGAATGTAATGTCATGACAGCACATAGTGAGATGTTAAGTCACTGACAGGTATATATCCAGAGTAGTTAGCGGATGTGGCCGTGTTTGCATGCACAGGTTATACGTCACAACGTTTGTTTAACTGTGTTTATCCGCTGCTATAATGTCACACAAACACTGTTAAACATGCTTACAACTGGGTAAATGAGACTTACTCTGCAGTAAAAACATTCGTAAAGCATCATAGGTGTCGAACCCTGGACCATGCACACTATAGGAATGGGGCGTACCACTAAGCCACCCGAAGTGTACACATCTTTTATGGTCCTGAGACTACACCTTATACCATATGCATTTCATTGTAATGATCACAAATGGGGCAGTGGCATTGTGAACGTACGTACAGTACATTGTAATGTACTGTAGTTTGTGAACCAACACATTCCAGTCTACAGATGTATTGCTGTTACAAACTAATACAAAATGTATATATATATATATATATATATATATATATATATATATATATATATATGTCAGTGATGTCTGCACATATATATATATATATATATATATATTTATTATACAGTTACAGCAATAGCCATATATATAAGCATCTATGAACACACTTCATGACACAGAAGCACTCCAAAGGAATTGGAGTGTACACAGAACACATGCAGCTCTGGTATCATAAAAATGAATATTAACCTAAGTCACCATAGAAGGGGTGGTTGTTGTGTATGTGAAGATTGGTGTGGGGGAGGAATGATGGGTAATGCAATCATGCCTCAAGGAGGGCCTGGGTTGGATGTCCAGTAAGTGAACTGGAGAGGCATACATGGAGTATGGGGACAATATAACAAGGACACAAAGCAAGAACCATACTCATTCATAATACACTCTGTAATGTCACATTGCAACACATACTTTCACAAACATATGAACATTAACATGCATCAGACATATGTACACCAACTGATTGTCACATATGTTGTCAGTAGTGGGGAATGTCTGTAGTGCAATGTATATTCTAAACACCATAACATTCGTGCATATCTCAGATGCCATAGTGGTAAGGTCAGTGACTGTGGTGTTCATGGTCCTGGGTTCAAATCCTGCAAGGGCTGTTAGGTTATTTTGAGGGCAAGAATAAGGGCTTTTGGATGCAGGTGGATTAAAGCACTTTTAAGCAGTTGTAAGTGGGTTTCCACGTGTTTGTGCGACGGTAAGCGGCGCTGCTACATGGTAAATAGAGAAGCGCTTCACACATTTGACCTTTGCTTAACGTCACGCAGACCATGGGCAAACCTCCTCACAGCCGCGTAAATGTGCGTTATTCACATTTTCACTACCAGTGCCTACTCTGAGCGGTAAAATAATAACACCTTCCAGGAGTAGAACCCGCAACCATGTACTCCATCCTCCAATTAACCTAACATAAC
>NC_056748.1:493715660-493728160 GCF_019279795.1 Protopterus annectens
AAAACTGACAAGACAGTGCTCTGTTCATGAGGGACCCCCATCTGTAGGGGCATCTGTGAACTGGTCAATGTGTGGAACCATTTGTTTCCTGTGTTACTCACTGAACACACATCTGGGAACAGCAGGAGCATAGTGTGAGGATTGCAGCCAGTACATAGTGATAGTGATGTGTTACTGCTATCCCATCCCTGACTGGACATATGTCACATGAAACAGTGGTATGACAGGCACTGTCTGGGGTTCCAGTGACATGCCAATAATGGGCCACTGTTCATAACTGCAGTCACATGTCTTCTACACTTTGTACAGATGTCATGCAGTATATATGCATGTGTTGTGCTCCCTCTGCAAATGTATACCATCTGTTGTGTTGGGTTGATGGTCATATCTATGCATGCTGTTGTAAGTAATCCTGAATGCTGTTGACTATTACTAAGTCATATCTGTGTTTAAACTGCAACGCCATAGGCTGTATGGGTTTGGAGGTCCCGGCAGAACCTCCTGTCCCACTATAGCTGGCCATGGCACCAGGCACCAGCACATCTGGGGCCCAGCCTTGAACATCCACCTCTGTTGGCTCTGCACCACCTTCTGGTGGTACCGCCACTGAGGATGAGGCTTGTCCCCCCTGGGAGCAGGTCAATACAGGAACATGTCCGCTGTCGTATGGTCCCAGATATGGTGTGTGTAGGGGGCTCAATAAGGGGTTTTGAGGCCAGATACGCCAGCTCAAGGGCAGGGTGCCACATTTACAGGGTGAGGCTGCCCCTCCTAGACAGCCCCCAGCACTGCCACCTTTGCAGCTGTTTTGGTGCAGTGGTGGCTGTACATGGCTGGAGACCTCCGTCCCACTGTTTACATCTGGGGGATCATGGGCTTGTGAATGCCGAACACCCCTCCCTGTCCGAGGTGTATCCCCCCCACATGTGTCATATACCGACCCTGTATGCTGTCTTGTCTGTCATCCTACCCTACCAATCCTTCACGGGCATACCTACTCTCTTTCCCCCACATCCCACTCTCACCCTACGGAAACATAATGCCAATCAGTTCCTAGAACAACATTTTCTCCATACATAGCTGTCCATTTCACATACGTGTCCACTGGAAACATATAACCCTTTTAATATGCATCACAACATACTCCTGTTGTCCTCACCCCAGTCTTTCAGGCGCACTATCCTAGTATGCACATGACTCCTAAATGTTCCAGGTACACATGATGCGGAAGACCCCATTGTACACACAACACTACCGGTCCCTCTATGGTTACCCCATTTACATTTATCTTGATGATGATGTTGCACACAGCACCTTGCAAGAATACTATCCTCACATAATGATTGGACAGGAACTGTTGTGTTTATGTAAATAACATGCACAGAGTGATGTATACGGTCAATGTACAAATGTTTGCGTGTAGGAATGACACATGTCTGTCTGGGGGAGTCTTGATATTACATAGGACAACACCACTAAATAATACAGGCATCGCTGGTGTTTCCCTTTTCATTCGTTTGTAATACTTTGTTGTCACATGGTATGTTCCTGATATATCTCTATATATGTATGTACCTATATGCTGGACATAAACACTCACACATACATCTACATGATGGAATACATTTCCTATACTGTTGAACGACTGCGCTGGATGATATGTTTGTGATAAGGTCCGATGTCTGTATATCTGCCATGGCTTATTGGTAAATCACATTAGCTGTGTGTGCAGGGTCCTGGTTTCGAGCCTTGCAGAGGCCATTTATTTTGTTGCAGGGCAGAACAAGGCCATTGGATACGGAATGATTAAGGCACATTAAAGCAGTTGTGAGCGGGTGTGCATGGGTTTGTGCGGTGCTAAGCAATGCTAACCTCTGGTTACAGTTTCTTACACTCAGTTAGCCTCTACATTGCTTTACCAGTGTAATACTCGCATAGTGGCGGCCAAGCAGGCTTACACCCGCTTGCTCCCACACATGCAAATGCACTGCATTTGGTATTTGCATCTGACACTCACACCCCTGGGTGGGAGTGAGGACTACGATATTACCTTGTGATGCCTATTATATCGGAATACATGCCTACAATATCGGGAATGGCTGCCCATTAGGCGACGGCATGCCATTCGATTGTACGGAATCTGTGGCCTGTCCAGAGTTTGATTCATATCATTGGTGTGTTCCTCTTACAATCTGCACCCATCTGGCTAATACATGGGAACTGAGACTCTTCAATACAAACAAGTAAATGGGTTTAGGAAGCCACATCCTTCAGCCGAGTCATGCTACTGCATACCTAATATTCTATCATCTTTCTAAGGTTGTCAGTGGAATGTGTGCTTTCTGTCCCTATCAGACCTCTCATACGATTGAGGAAAATATAAACTAAATCAGGGACACGGCATAACAACATCAGGTACACATTTAAATTATTGGTGCTATTAACCTGACACATTGACAGACTCAGAGGATATGAATTCATACACATTTTCTGCGGTAAATGATGTTTATGACTCTTAATTGTTGTCTTTATCCATTACTTGTAATTCACTACCTTTCCTCCAAATGTCACTAGTTTTAGGAGGGTTTAAGTGGGACAGAGTTAGAAACTGAGTCAAAATCAGGGACGTCCCTGGAAATCGGGGACAGTTCAAGGGTATGGTCCCTATTTGTTCCCCCCAATGGTTTATGGCCTATCCAGTGGATGCGCTGTTAGGGGTTTGGAGGTATGGGCATCAGCTATGCCCATTTGGAATATTACTTACATCCCCGGGGTGGCCCTAATATGACTTTGCCAGCCAACACCTGCATGCCTAAGCCCATAATTGCATACCTATAGTTCCTCCACCTGCCACTCCTCTACAGCACTCATCTTTACTGTGGGTGCAGGTGGGGTATAAACACACCATGACACACTGCCCACTCTCCCCATTTCGGGACACACGTCATACATTGTGTCGACCCATGTGTTATCAGGCTTGCACAACCTACTGGTCCGTGTACATCTACAGCCTGGTTTGATAAGTCATTACCGGGACTGGCTATGATCATTAATTTTTGGTGTCCCACAAGGGACATCGATGTCTATGTTTCAAGATTAGACCTTGCAGGTCTCTCCCACCGGTGGTATCCTGCCGGTAGTCTGGGAAGCAGTGGTGTGTTTACCTTTATTGTGTGTCTGTATGTCTCACCGGCCTAGCTGGGGGGTGGGGGGGTTGATGCTACGTGTTACACATTTGTTTACTGGACCCCTCACCCCCATATGCACGGCCTGTGAACATATGTTACTTGTAACTGCTGTATCGTATCCTAGCTATATACATGTGTATATTTACTGTCACATATATATATCTATTTACATTACTATATACAAATATACCTGTATATGTATGCATACATATATATTTATATTTTGCTGTATATATATATATATATATATATATATATATATATATATATATATATATATATATATATATCTGTAACAACATATGGGTCTATGGGTGTCTGCATATGTATATATTTATATGTGGGTATGTATCTGTATTCTGTCTCTATATGCATACATTTGTACTACGGAGAGGGAGAGGCTTATCTCTATGTCACTATGGGTAGATATACACACACACACATACCTCTACATATATATGTCTACATCTGATTATTCTGTTCCTTGACATATGGATTACACTTTGCTGCAGTAGGACTCGTAGTGGGTGTGGCTGCTCATTGGGTGACTCCTCTACCCAATGAACACATTCGCTTACATCCCTAGGGCTGTCCATATAGGCCCACATCAGCCAACACCTGCACACCTAAACCCATAAGTAGCTACCCATAGTTCCCCCACCCTCGCCTCCTCAACAGCACCCATCCTTACTCTGGGTCCTGGTCTGTTCTGGACACACCACTACACGCTTCCCACTCTCCACTTCACGGGGCCATTTCATACAATTGTCTCGGCCCATGGGTCATCAGGGTTTCCCACCCTTGTATTCTGAGTCTGTATACACTGCGGCCAAAATGGCCAGTTTATCACCTTTTTTTGGTTTGGGCAATTTTTGGGGTGTCCCGCAAGGGACGCTCCAGTCTGTGTTCTGTGTACCCCCCCCCGGTTGTATCCTGCCTGTGGTCTGGGGAGCAGTGAGCTCTTTACATTGTTTGCGTGTATGTTTCCCGTGTCCAGCTCGGGGGGTGGAAGGGCATGCTACGTGTTTCATGTTTCTTGCTTGGGGTCCTCACTTCCATTGGCATAGCCTGTGAACATATGTCATTCTTGTGAGCTTTTTCCTATCATAGCTGTATATCTGTGTATATCTACACACAGACACAAACACACACACACACACACACACACACATATAGATATGCATATATGTATATATATATATATATATATATATATATATATATATATATATATATATATATATATATTTCAGGCACTCCTACTGTGTACAAAGAGAGCATCTGGGAAATAGAAAAAAAAAAATTTAAGCTTGTTTCCTTCCTTTCCTGTTAAGTGGTATAGACTATTTGTAGGCTTCTGAGCCCCCAAGCCCTTCTGTGTTGGAGGGAAGCCTTCTAGCTTAGTTTTTTTTCTTATAACTAGCCAGTTTTCTAGTTGCAGCACTCAAATCTGTTTCTTTGATCTCAGCACTTGTTCAGAAAAAAAAAAATTTCATCTGTGTTTCTACCTACTTTTTTTACTTTTGCATCATCTTAAAAGTACTCAATTGTATTTATTACTGCTTGGTGTAACTCATTCTAAGCCTTTTGGTTTAAACACTTGGGCTTCGGACCAGTTGTTTTGCACTGAGAGGGTTTGTGGTCTGCACTGTAGTGGCAGAACAGGTAGCTTACATCCTTCTAGGTTGGGAACTGCTGATTGAGGGCTCAGTGTCTGTTATTCTAAAAGTGTATTAATTCTGGTTTAAGCACTTGGGCTTTCAGGCCAGTTATTTTACATTAAGAGGGTTCGTGGTCTGCACTCTTGTGGGAGGAGAGGCTGGACTCTGCCCTTCTGAGCTGGGAATTTCTGTTTGAAGGCTTATAGTGCATGCATATCTGAACTGCTTCTTACTGAAGTTGATGCGCCTTGTTTGCTATGGCATAGACTGGATTCGGGCCTGCTGGATCTAGCTTTGTTTGTGTAACTTGAGCACTAATGCAGGCATTCTCTAAAGTATTCAATTGTATTTATTACTGCTTGGTAGTAACTTGATTAAAGTGTAGCTATCATTCTAAGTCTTTTGGATTAAGCACTTGGGCTTCAGACCAGCTGTTTTATATTAGGAAGGTTTGTGGCATGCACTGTGGTGGCAGGACAGGTAGCTTTCATCCTTCTAAGTTGGGAACTGCTGATTGAGAGCCCAGTGTCTGTTATTCTTAAAGTGTATTAGTTCTGGTTTAAGCACTTGGGCTTCAGGCCAGTTATTTTACATTAAGAAGGTTTGTGGTCTGCACTCTTGTGGGAGAAGAGGCTGGACTCTGCCCTTCTGAGCTGGGAATTTCTGGTTAAAGGTTTATAGTGCCTGAATATTTTAACTGTATCTTACTGAAATTGGTACACCTTGTTTGCTGTAGCATAGACTAGATCCAGGCCTGCTGAATCTAGCTTTGTTTATATGCTTGTTGTTTGTTTGCTTGTTATTTCCTGGAACGCTAATTCCACCTAATACGCGGCTTCTCAGCGCTTCTGTGGATCACTAGTGATATCTGCATTGCTTACTGTACTTATTTCCTTGTTTCACTTGAAAGAAAGTTACTGTTTGTCATTTTTGCATTTAAGTTACCTGTAACACATTGCACTTAAGTTACCTGGCACTTGCTCACTAAAGCAATTATATAAGTCAGCACTAAAAATTAAAAGCACTACAACCTCACTCCCCACTGGCCCTGATTTTCAATTATTAAGGAATTCCCAATATTATTCTAGCATGTCCAAAGATCAGTTGTCAATCTCCTCTCTGGTCCAGCTGGTGAATCTGGGAATCTTGAGGCAATGTTACAACTGCCTCATGTACACAGACAACCCTTTCCTCCTCCCAACAAATTCCAACACATGTGAGAGATGCAACCATGTAGCCAAACTGGAGGCTAAGCTCTCTCAACTCAGTACTGGCATAACCAGTCAGGAGGAGAAGGAAACCACACTCACTACAATTCCAGTCTCACATAGACCTACCACGACAGCAAACCAAACACATAATCACACAAAAACATACTCGGAGGCTCTAAATAAAGATCTGCCGAAGCAGCAGAGACCTCCAAAGCAGACACCCAAGCAGCCGTTACCCCAAAACAAAACATGTGCAACACATATCTCACAAAGCCAGTGTGCCAAACAGTCACAGCCCTTAAGACTAAACAACACACCTGATACACTTGTAATAGGTGACTCTATCGTCAGGCACACTGACGTCCCGCTCACCAGGCTGAACAAGGAGATGGTCACGGTGAGCAGCCTGTCGGGCGCTAGGATCCGCCACATAACACAAGCATTCAGGTCACTCCAAGGCAAGTACAAATATGACTCAGTCATTGTCCATGCTGATGTGAATGACCTGAGACGTACCTCCCTGGACTACATGAAAAGAGACATAAAGGAGCTCTCTGAGCATGTAGCCCAGGCCGGTATGACCCTGACCTTGAGTAGCATCTTACCCTCACCAAGAATGATGTCACAATATGAAGACAAGATGATCAATTTCAACAATTGGCTTAAGTACTGGTGTCATTCAAAGGGGATCCAATGCCTGTCAGCTTGGGATGATATGCTCGACAAGCCACGATGCTTCGCTAGGGACGGCTTGCACCTGTCACCCCTGGGCTTTCGGATATTGGCAAAGGTTCTTGCTACCCCCATAGTGCCTTTTTAGGCAAGGCTCAAAAGACAAACCCACCTCCATAGGTATCACAAGGGATAAGAAACTAAGAGTAATGTTACTCAACGCCAGAAGTCTAAACGTCAAGATGCACGCACTCGAAACTCTCCTTAGCATGGAGAACATCGATATCTGTGCAGTAACAGAAACCTGGTTCAGGGCTCCCGAGAGCACCCTAGCACTACCAGGTTATACCTCATACCATGCTTTTCGCCCCCAAAACTTGGACTGAACCACAAAAGGAGGGGGAGTATCGATATTCATCAAAGATACCCACACCTCCAGGTTGGTGGCAAAGCACGAAGCATCAGAGACTATCCATGTGCAACTAACAGTGGGTAAAACTGCCTTCCAGTTTATAGCCTGCTACAGACCACCCTCCCAAACCCAGGAACCCCACTCAGCCTTCCTGAGAACACTGGAAAATATGAAGGTCTCTCCAAACACCATTATATTGGGCGACTTCAACTACCCAAACATAGACTGGGAGCATTACTCTAGCTCCAACACCCTAGCCCAAAGGTTCCTAGAATTTATAAACTCAAATGCTATGGAACAACTTGTTACCACTCCCACAAGAGGGGAAAACATACTGGACCTGATCATCACCAACATGGGGACTCTATGCTCCAGACCAGAAGTGTATCCCTCACTGGTAAGATCAGACCATAAACTAATCTCACTGGATATTCACATCTCGACCCCACCCCCTGCCCAGAAAACCACAGTGAAAAACTTCTCTAAAACAAATTTCACACTCCTCAAAACTGAGGTGGAATCCTTCAAAGCCCCCGGGCCTGTGGAAAATACGGCCCAGACCACAGAATCCTTTATAAACGCATTCTATGAACACCTTCAGGAATGCATGGATCATGCGATCACAAATAAAACCAAGACCCAATCCTCCAAAGGCAGACGTCCTGTCTGGTGGACCCCTGCCATAAACAAACTATACAACAGAAGGAGGAAGCTGCTAAATGATAGAGCAAAATCCCAGAAAGGGAAGGCATCACTGATCAGTATTAGCAAAAAACTACGGGCACACATAAAATTGTCTAAGGCCAGCTTCGAGAGAAAAATTGCACAGGACACTAAGGATAATCACAAGGCTTTCTTTAGTTATGTTAGGAACCTGGGTGGTAATTCCCAGATATGCTCAGAATTAGTCCAAAATGACAAAAAATACACCGAACCCACAGACATTGCCAACATCCTAGCTGACAGGTTCAGCGCAAACTTCTCCCCCCCCACCAAAAGGGCAAATATCTATCCCAGCAGAGTGCTGCCCCCCTGACATCTCAGATGCTCAGGTAAGAGCCGCCCTCTCCAAAGCAAAAAACACAGCATCAATGGGACCAGATGGTGTCCTGGGCTGCATCCTACATAAACTCCAAGAAGAGCTAAACCCAAACATAAAACTACTGTTCAATCTCAGCCTTACTACAGGATATGTGCCCAAAGAGTGGCATACAGCAACAGTGGTCCCTCTCCATAAAGGTGGTGCCTCAACAGATCCTGGAAACTATTGCCCCATAAGCCTGACTTGCTTGGTCTGCAAAGCTATGGAAAGGATCATCATGGACCTCATAAATAAAGATATTGGGGACCTGCAAACACTGGATCCTACCCAGTTCGGCTTTGTTAAGGGCAGATCCTGCCTCTTAAACCTGGTTGATTTCTTTGAAACAGTCACCAAGGCCATTGACGAGGGGAAGGTGGTCCACACAGCCTACCTGGACCTCGCAAAAGCCTTCGATACAATACCCCACTCGGGCATTATAGATAAGCTCACCAGCTTAAATATAAACCCCTATGTCACTAGATGGATTGCAAACTGGCTCAAGGACAGAACCCACATGGTTAGAATTGCTGGAGCCATGTCAGACTCCAAACCAGTTACAAGTGGTGTCCCACAAGGCTCAGTCCTGGGACCTCTCTTGTTCGGTATATATTTCTCGGAGGTACAGGCCAACACGGCTTGGCTGACCAAGTTCGCAGATGACTGCAAACTGGGCGCCATAATTGACTCTCCAGTCGACACAAGCATCCTCCAAAGGGGCTTCATAGAAACAGACAACTGGTGCCAGAGCCATGGCCTCAAGCTAAATGCCAAAAAGTGTATAGTCATCCCCTTTGGCAAAAACAAAGTGCCCACAAATTACCACATAGGTGGTAATCCATTAAGTACAGAAGAAGTAATTAGGGACGTGGCCAAAGTGGTTAGAAAAACATTTTCTATAGCCCACCTAATCATGAAGGGATTCACATCTAGGTCAGGGGGGTCATCGTGCCTCTTTACTCATCCCTCATCAGGCCCATAATTGAGTACAATGCCCCTTTTGGGATGTACCTTACCAGACACCTGCAGCAACTGGAAAGACCCCAAAAGTACCTCACCAAGAGGATCAAAGGGCTCAAACAGATGCCATATGCTGCCCGGTTAAAGAAACTCCAGCTCTACTCAGTGGCATACCGCCTGTTCAGAGGCAATCTGTGCCTGACATATAAAGCCATGTCCAACCCGGAATTAATGGACATGCTGCACCTCAGAAAATCCAAATCCCATTGAGCTACGCTCGAGACTTGAACCTCAGCACTGAAATAAATAGGATATGCTGGAGGGACAGATTCATAACCCAGAGGCTCCCTTCACTCTGGAATAAAATCCCAGTCCAGGTTAGGCAGAGTCCCTCATTGACTCTCTTCAAGAGGAATCTTGATGAGTGGATGGGAGATCGTAGGTTTACCCCGGGTATCACTTCTGTGTCACTGTTAGACAGAGGCACAGTATACTAACCTCGAAAAAGGGCATAGCAAAATAAATTTAAAATGGGTGGCGAAAGCCAAACACATTCTGGCTAGGCTTATAAATGCCCTAGGGCAGATAGCCTAGTATGAACCTATGAACCTATATACGTATATGTATATGTCTGCAACTATATATATATATATATATATATATATATATATATATATATATATATATGTCTATATATATATATATATATATATATATATATATATATATATATATGTCTATACATATATGTATATTTATTTATATATATATATATATATATATGTGTGTGTGTGTGTGTGTGTGTGTGTGTGTGTGTCTGTAAAGCAATACATACCCTGCGCAAACGCACTTGCACATGCGTACTGGTGTTTATATATACTTGACCTGCTTACTAGTGCCTTATTCATTACGACACTGGCACTTCACTCCAGTTATCTTTTAACTGATATTTTGCGGATTATACAGCAGACAGATGTCGGAATATGTTCATGTATGGATTACCGATGGTAATTGGTATGTGGTACAGTGGGATTCGGTACAGGAATGTCTATTCATTAGGGGGTTGCTCTAACCAATTCACTATTGCTGTGCTGCTTCATTTACATATATGCCCATATACCCATGGCCCCTGGTTCCCCAAACACACACGCCAACACTTAACTAACACTGCAGTCATCCATTCTCCAGTTGGATTCACGGTGTATCCACACCAGTACACATTGGCCGCTCCCTTTCCCTGTAGACCCATCCCATCAGTTGACTCACTACACATATCCTCAGGAATCCCTAATGTTTATTCCACAAATATTGGTGACATGAGTGATGAATAGGACACTAATCTCAATCTTTGTGTTATCCCACATGGGACACACTTGTCTTTATGTCAAGATTAGGCTCTTACTTCCTTACATACTTACTCCCATTAACATGACACTACAATGAATTAATTAGTCTGAATATATGGTAACATACACGTTACACATGAGAACTAAATATGTATGTGTGCGGCGGGATTCTTTTACAAATATACTAGTTTAGTATTTGGCATTGCCGTTTGCCGGCAGATCACAGGGATAAATCCGTGTGTGAGACAGTCCTCACATTTGATTTATTCAGCACAGCACTGACTTCGGACGTTGTACACACTTCTGTGTTTTAACAATTTCATCACTTCCCTCTTATGCACTACCTATTATTCTATCTGCTGTCAAGGTTTGTAAGGGCACATTCATGTGTTTATGTCTGCAGATGGAATGGATATGTTACAGGGAATGTACTTCTACATATAGATGTATGCATGTGTGTATGTATACATACTTATAACTAACTCGCTGGCCTCCCACATGGGACACACTTGGGGGTCCAATTAGAACCAGGCCATCCAACCATGACACACTTGGATCCATAATCACATACCCATGGTTCTTCGACCCCACCCGAGTTCGACATACATGCAATCCATCCATTATCCAGTTACTTTCACAGCCATGACACACCTCCACATATTGCCCTACCCCCAGTGTTAGGGGCACTACACGTATGTTGTCCCAACACATGTATTATCATGCTCTCCCACCATTTAGTCCTTGAACATACCTACCCTTGTTTGTGTAATGCATGGAGATCCAAATATGCTGTCAATTTTTGGTAGTCCCACTGGGGACTACCCTCTGATTGTTTTTAAAGTAGACTTAGCAGATTAACAATGTTACTTCCACTGGTAAAACCCTGCCTGTGGTGTCAGTAGCAGTGCTTTGCTCACTCCTGGCCAGCTTGATATGACATACGCTAACAGCACCATATAATACTATAGTTGCTGTTGATTCCCTTCTCATTCCTTTTCTATTCTTTATAGTTACGCCGTTCATTCTTCATATATATATATATATATATATATATATATATATATATATATATATATATGTGTGTGTGTATGTATATATGTGTGTGTGTGTGTATATATATATATATATATATATATATATATATATATATATATATATATATACATGCCCCTGTGTCAAACCAGACTAAGCACCTGACTTTTAACTAGACTTTCATTATTCCCAGTCTCTCATGATCATGAACTTGTGTTTACTCACTAATTATTAGCGAGCTTACCCTTCCTTAGGATTTTTTCCTCATGTAAATATGTAAATACTGTAGAATGAACAATCACCTTCATATGGTATCATAGCTTAAGTGAGTAAGAACACTATAAATCATCCTGGTTTGCTGTTCTTCTATACTCTATTGATCTCCTGCATTTTCTTTCCTGTGTTTGTTTGAACTTAGTACCAATTAATATAAACTACTACTTATAACTAGTTTAGTTTTAGATTTCATTTTCCTTCCATAACAGAATTCATAATATAAAATCCTAAGCTTGTAATATGTTATAAAGATTTGTAATTCACCATTTCTAATGCAACTGACTCAGTCTTGCTCATCTATTTCATTGATAATTTTTTTTCTTTTCCTTGTAATATTGTAAAAAAAAAAAAAAAAAAAAATGTCAATGTTTTTGTCTTGACCTTTTATAATGCTGAAATTTCTGGAGCTTTTCTCCATGGGCCTCCACTGAAAATGGACATATATCCAGCTGGACTAGCCTGGTCAACAAATGTAAAATAAAATTTAAAAAAAAAAAAAAAAATATATATATATATATATATATATATATATATTACATCTGTACATACTTATGTACATTTCTTGTGCTGGGCACTGCTTACACCTGCGCAAGCGCACTCAGATTTGCATACTGTTTGTTATATATGTTTACTACTGCTTACTTATGCCTTATTCATTATG
>NC_056748.1:493733160-493740660 GCF_019279795.1 Protopterus annectens
AAAATCCACTTTATTAGGTGAAAATTCGAGGGAACATCTAAAAAAATCAGTGGTTGATTCTAAATAATTAATAAAAGCATACAGTTCCTCTATATTGCCTTTCCAAAAAAAATAGGATGTCATCAACAAATCTTCTGTATAATAAAACATTCTTATAGTATGTAGAAAAGTGATCCACGTAGAGCAAATGCTCCCAGTAAGCAGCTATAAATAACGATACCAGTGACAGAAATCACTAGGAGCAAAGCAGAGGAAGGCTTGATCAATACTGTCCAAATTTGCATAAATTCCAAGAATATGAAGCGAATCACCCACAGTCAACAGTCCATAAAGTTCAATAAAAAGTATATTTATTACGTGCACATACAGCAGTTGGTTAGCGCTTTCGCTTACAGCTTCATCTGACCAACTATAATTCTAACAAAGATGTTTATATACAATTAATGGCGGGAAACAGTCACAAGCATTTAAAGAGATATTCCTTCATTTAATAAAACTTATCAGCTTATTAAAAAATATATATTATAAAATATATGAATCAAGGAACCATCTCATAAAAAATTCATATAGTATCAATTAACATAAATACATAAAAACTTTAAAATTATAAAATTATTAACAAAATAAAAGACATCAATAGCTTGTGCAAAAATCACTCTACAGTAAAAAAATATGTATATTTTAAACCTAACAACAACACAAACTATCACCTATCTAAAGCCATGAATAGAGACTCAATCACTTGTCATCAGCTAACATGATATTGGTCCTATATAGACTAAATAGGTCCAAGCCCCTACACTATAAAGGTAAATGCATAAATACAAGTCCTGCATCAGAGCACTTTGTGTCTCCATAATCAGAGTTCCTAGTTGAAATAACCTAGCCATAATCTGTATGTCTCATCGGCGCAAAAAACAAAACATATTAAAATGTCTAGAGACATAAAAAATGTCAACAAATATGTACAAAATGATAAGGACATAAGAGGGACTTTAACAATCATATCTTAAGTCTCCTCATTTTTAAGAATGGTTTTATCGGTACCTTACCATTCAAACCAGGTGGAACATCAGCCCTAAGCTTGATGATCCAGCTACTCTCTTTGGACTCTGTCAAATTACAAACATCACCACCTCTAGATGTATCACGTAACTTCTCCAAGATCCTGAACTTGAAGGTGTGTGTCAGATCAGTATCAACAACGTGCTTAGCCAAAGCGTTGCGCAGGCACCCTTTCCTGATGTGATAAAGCGTGTTCCGCATTCTATCCCTGAGGCACCTATTGGTTTTCCCAATATAGAACGCGGGACACGTGGCGCAGGTGGCCAAGTACACCACGTTGGTGACATACAATCACCTCCTGTTCTCATTCTGAAATCACCATACCCTATAGGGTGGACAAAGACTGCATTGGACTCAATGTAAGGGCAAAAATTGCAGTGACCACACGGAAATGTGTGTTGACTATTAGCTAAATCTACATCTCTCAAAGGCTTGGGATAGCATAACATCTTCTTAAGACTCATCTTATTCCTATATATAAACCTGGGCCTCTCACCAACTATTCGTTCCACCTCAGGATCAACAGATAGAACGTGCCAATGTGCACTAATAATGTCCTTAATGGACCCTATATCCTTCGTATAAAGGATCGAACATGGAGCACTATTCAAAGTTTCCTTATCAGCAACATTATTGACATCTATGTCAATTCCGGACCTGTCTGAGAAATATGGGGCCGCTCTACCATCTCTGAGACCTCTCACATCATTAAACCCCAGTGTCAGATCACTTTCTGTGTATCCACGTTGTCTTAATCTAACAGAAAGGTCCTCAACTTCATACATAAACCTAGAATCACTCGGGGTGTATCTGGAGGCTCTCATAGCCTGGCCTCACACTATATTCTTATAAACGAAACCAGGGTGCATACTGGTTCGATGAAGTAGGGAGTTCCTATGACAGGATTTCCTAAACAAACCTGTATTGATAATGCCACCCTCTAATTTCTCTACATACACATCCAAAAATGAAATCCTACTCATGGAAAACTCCATGGTAAATGTCAAAAAACTCGTAGTCTCATTCAACTCCCTGACAAATCTACCTAACTGCGAGATAGATCCATTCCAAAGAAAAAATAAATCATCTACAAACCGCCGATAAAAACAGACGTGTCTGCTATATAAACCATTTCGAAACATTTCCCTAACCTCCCATTCAGCTATAACTAAGTTGGCGTAGCTATTGGCACAAGAAGTGCCCATAGCTACGCCATCTCTGGAGAAACAATCTGTCAGTAAAACAAAAGACATTCGATTCTAACACCACCTCCAAGAACGTCATATATAAATCAATATCATTCGACGTATAATCAGACACTCTCCTCAAGTAACTATTCACCATCTCCATCCCTACTTCAGTGGGTATCATTGTAAATAGGGACTGGATGTCCATAGTCACTAGTGTATAATCAACCTCTATCATGTTCGAACCTAAAAAACCATACAAATCGAGAAGGAACTGTTTGGTGTCTCGTAATATGTATTGATTCTGATCTACTATAGGTCTAAGTATACTCTCTAAATACATCGAGAGTGGCTCCGTAGACCAACCCCTCCCTGCCACAATCGGTCTCAATGGTGGATGTACCGGGTTCTTATGGATCTTGGGGAGCCCCTGAATGACCGGAATCAATGGGTATGCAACCTGTAAGAAGTCAAATAATTGGTTATCAATGACTTCACTCTGAAACAGGTCTAATAACAAACTCTGTATACCTATTGATCTTGACTCTGTCACCATACCCTATAGGGTGGACAAAGACTGCATTGGACTCAATGTAAGGGCAAAAATTGCAGTGACCACACGGAAATGTGTGGGTACAGAGACTGTAGCCACGTGTTTGACCAGCACCATGGTTCCCCCTTTAGATATGGGGTTCAATCTCAAACACCCTTTTACAATAAGAACTCCACCAAAGGAGGGGAGGAGACGCTCGATGAGCAGAGGGCGGCAGAAGAGGAAGTTTTCCCCGGACCGCCCTCAGACGATGAACATCAAGAAAATGTGGGGGCAGAGGAACAAGAATTAGTGTTCAATTTGTCTTCAGTTAATTTGACTTTTCATGAGTTAGAGGTTCTTAGGAGAGGTCTATCGTTTATACCTACAAGTTATAGTACCTTGGAAGACACCCTGAGAGACTTTAAACTATTTATACGCAATCTGTCTCTGAGATTAGAGTTTAAAGGTGCCAGTTATGAGAGATGTATTAGGAGACCTAGTACTTACACCCCTCCTGTTCAGCCACTTCTAGCGGCTTATAGTAAGCTAGTTGAGGATGATATGTATAGAATGTACTATAAAGCTGACAGAGTCAAGATCAATAGGAGAGTACATAACTTGAACTTTAATCAGAGGAATGCACTACGAGATTTGTGTAATAACTCTAGCATTATTGTCAGACCTGCAGATAAAGGAGGTGGCATGGTGGTTTTTGACATCGACAGGTATAACACTGACATGTTAGAAATGCTGCATGATGAGAAGTTCTACATTCCGGTCACTGTTGACCGTGTACATGACATCAGTGAAGGTATACAGAGTTTGTTATTAGACCTGTTTCAGAGTGAAGTCATTGATAACCAATTATTTGACTTCTTACAGGTTGCATACCCATTGATTCCGGTCATTCAGGGGCTCCCCAAGATCCATAAGAACCCGGTACATCCACCATTGAGACCGATTGTGGCAGGGAGGGGTTGGTCTACGGAGCCACTCTCGATGTATTTAGAGAGTATACTTAGACCTATAGTAGATCAGAATCAATACATATTACGAGACACCAAACAGTTCCTTCTCGATTTGTATGGTTTTTTAGGTTCGAACATGATAGAGGTTGATTATACACTAGTGACTATGGACATCCAGTCCCTATTTACAATGATACCCAATGAAGTAGGGATGGAGATGGTGAATAGTTACTTGAGGAGAGTGTCTGATTATACGTCGAATGATATTGATTTATATATGACGTTCTTGGAGGTGGTGTTAGAATCGAATGTCTTTTGTTTTACTGACAGATTGTTTCTCCAGAGAGATGGCGTAGCTATGGGCACTTCTTGTGCCAATAGCTACGCCAACTTAGTTATAGCTGAATGGGAGGTTAGGGAAATGTTTCGAAATGGTTTATATAGCAGACACGTCTGTTTTTATCGGCGGTTTGTAGATGATTTATTTTTTCTTTGGAATGGATCTATCTCGCAGTTAGGTAGATTTGTCAGGGAGTTGAATGAGACTACGAGTTTTTTGACATTTACCATGGAGTTTTCCATGAGTAGGATTTCATTTTTGGATGTGTATGTAGAGAAATTAGAGGGTGGCATTATCAATACAGGTTTGTTTAGGAAATCCTGTCATAGGAACTCCCTACTTCATCGAACCAGTATGCACCCTGGTTTCGTTTATAAGAATATAGTGCGAGGCCAGGCTATGAGAGCCTCCAGATACACCCCGAGTGATTCTAGGTTTATGTATGAAGTTGAGGACCTTTCTGTTAGATTAAGACAACGTGGATACACAGAAAGTGATCTGACACTGGGGTTTAATGATGTGAGAGGTCTCAGAGATGGTAGAGCGGCCCCATATTTCTCAGACAGGTCCGGAATTGACATAGATGTCAATAATGTTGCTGATAAGGAAACTTTGAATAGTGCTCCATGTTCGATCCTTTATACGAAGGATATAGGGTCCATTAAGGACATTATTAGTGCACATTGGCACGTTCTATCTGTTGATCCTGAGGTGGAACGAATAGTTGGTGAGAGGCCCAGGTTTATATATAGGAATAAGATGAGTCTTAAGAAGATGTTATGCTATCCCAAGCCTTTGAGAGATGTAGATTTAGCTAATAGTCAACACACATTTCCGTGTGGTCACTGCAATTTTTGCCCTTACATTGAGTCCAATGCAGTCTTTGTCCACCCTATAGGGTATGGTGATTTCAGAACGAGAACAGGAGGTGATTGTATGTCGACCAACGTGGTGTACTTGGCCACCTGCGTCACGTGTCCCGCGTTCTATATTGGGAAAACCAATAGGTGCCTCAGGGATAGAATGCGGGAACACGTTTATCACATCAGGAAAGGGTGCCTGCGCAACGCTTTGGCTAAGCACGTTGTTGATACTGATCTGACACACACCTTCAAGTTCAGGATCTTGGAGAAGTTACGTGATACATCTAGAGGTGGTGATGTTTGTAATTTGACAGAGTCCAAAGAGAGTAGCTGGATCATCAAGCTTAGGGCTGATGTTCCACCTGGTTTGAATGGTAAGGTACCGATAAAACCATTCTTAAAAATGAGGAGACTTAAGATATGATTGTTAAAGTCCCTCTTATGTCCTTATCATTTTGTACATATTTGTTGACATTTTTTATGTCTCTAGACATTTTAATATGTTTTGTTTTTTGCGCCGATGAGACATACAGATTATGGCTAGGTTATTTCAACTAGGAACTCTGATTATGGAGACACAAAGTGCTCTGATGCAGGACTTGTATTTATGCATTTACCTTTATAGTGTAGGGGCTTGGACCTATTTAGTCTATATAGGACCAATATCATGTTAGCTGATGACAAGTGATTGAGTCTCTATTCATGGCTTTAGATAGGTGATAGTTTGTGTTGTTGTTAGGTTTAAAATATACATATTTTTTTACTGTAGAGTGATTTTTGCACAAGCTATTGATGTCTTTTATTTTGTTAATAATTTTATAATTTTAAAGTTTTTATGTATTTATGTTAATTGATACTATATGAATTTTTTATGAGATGGTTCCTTGATTCATATATTTTATAATATATATTTTTTAATAAGCTGATAAGTTTTATTAAATGAAGGAATATCTCTTTAAATGCTTGTGACTGTTTCCCGCCATTAATTGTATATAAACATCTTTGTTAGAATTATAGTTGGTCTGATGAAGCTGTAAGCGAAAGCGCTAACCAACTGCTGTATGTGCACGTAATAAATATACTTTTTATTGAACTTTATGGACTGTTGACTGTGGGTGATTCGCTTCATATTCTTGGAATTTATGCAAATTTGGACAGTATTGATCAAGCCTTCCTCTGCTTTGCTCCTAGTGATTTCTGTCACTGGTATTCTTATAGTATGAACTGTCAAACATAAAACTTCTCTCCCATTGATGTACTACCAGATTTGCATATGAATTTGCACATGGGGTCCCCATAGCGACCCCCCACTTCTGTGCATACAACATATCTCTGTAAAGAAATACATTATTAGATAATACAAGTTCTAAAAGTGTGCAAATCAGAATGACTTGTTTATTGTTAAAACTATCTAATGTACATAAATATTCCCTTATGGCTTTTATACCGAAATCATTAGGAATAGATGTGAACAAATTATTCACATCTAAGGTTACTAATTTACAAGAAGATAGGCAACCGACATCATTAGACCAGGTATTTAATTCATTGATCAATTGATAACTATCTTTAAGAATGACAGATATATTTCTCACTATCGGTCCCAGCAAACTTTCCAAGTAACTGGAGATTCTTTCAGTGACCCAACCTTCTCCTACAACTATGGGTCTCACTGAGGGGGGGGGGGGGGGTAACATACCTTTATGAATTTTCGGCAAGCCTTTTATATAAGGTATCAGTGGAAAATCGACCAAAAAATACTCATATAATTCATGCGTGACTTGTCTACACATTAACATATCACAAAGGTCGTCATACACTCTCTTAACAAGTTTAACCAGATACTCGGAATCAACTTTCATATATGTATTAGTATCTTGCAACATATCCATCATGGATGTATGGTAATCATCAGTGTTAAGTAATACCATACTGCCCCCCTTATCAGCTGGCGTTATAGTCAGGTCAATGTTATGGGAGAGATTAAATAGAGAAGTCTGCTGTTCCTTATTTAAGTTGAAATAAATACATATACGTTCATGTCTCCTAAAATAGGCATAAAAATCATTCTCACATAATTGTATGAAACAATCCACATTACCTGGAAAAACAGGAACAAAGGAACTTTTGTGTTTAAATCTATTTATACATTGCGTGGTGTTGTCATTATTAAACATCAATTTGAGTGCAATTGAACACCCAAATATGCGTAAATCTGTCAATAATTTACTCGTCACTACCTTGTGACGGTATGAAAGATAAACCTTTGTTTAGTAATGAATAATCAGTTTCAGTACGTTCAAATCTGGAAAGATTAAAAACTAATTGGTTTAGTTCCTGATTCTTCGCTCGTTGGTCTGGAATCCTCCTGAAAACTTCTGCTTCCTCCGTTTCCGACTGTGTGATCTGTTTCTGAAGGGTTCGCGTAGTTTCACTGGATACGGTAAAAAACTTCCTAAACCCTTGTCCTGGATCTTTCACCTTGCTCCCAAAGCATTATCCACCTGTTGTTCAACTAGTGCCTGCTGATTGGGTGGTGGAG
>NC_056748.1:493745660-493755660 GCF_019279795.1 Protopterus annectens
TTCTCACATGGACAATTATATGTTGCGTGTTCTAGAGTCGGCAAACCAGACAATCTCTATATCTGCACAGACAATGGAACAACAAAAAATATTGTATACCCACAAGCATTGTGAAATTAAACATATTAGAAATGTGCGCTTTCACTTTTCTTTCTTTTCCATTTAACCAGACTGAGCCACAGCAACGGGTGGCCGGGTACAGCTAGTGTGTATATATATATATATATATATATATATATATATATATATATATATATATATATACACACACACATATATATATGTGTATATATATATATATATATATATATATATATATGTATATACACACACATATATATGTGTATATATATATATATATATATATATATATATATATATGTGTGTGTGTGTGTGTGTGTGTGTATATATATGTGTGTGTGTGTGTGTGTGTGTATATATATGTATATATATATATATATATATATATATATATATATATATATATATATATATATATATATGTGTGTGTGTGTATATATATATATATATATATATATATATATATATATATATATGTGTGTGTGTGTATATGTATATATTTATATATATAGGTTCATAGGTTAGGTACTAGGCTATCTGCCCGAATGTATTTATAAGCCAAGCCAGAATGTGTTGGCTTTCGCTGCCCCCTTAGATTAGTTCCCTGTGCCTCTGTCCAGCAGAGCCGTGATCCCTGGGGTAAACATTCTGTTTCCCATCCACTTGTCAAGGTTTCTCTTGAAGAGTGATAGCGAGGAGCACTGCCTAATGTAGATTGGAATCATGTTCTAAGGCATAGGAAGTCTGTGGGACAGGAATCTATCCCTCCAGGACATCCTATTTATTGTTGTGATGAGGTTTAGATCTCTAGAGCGTGTGGCTTGAGGAGATAAGGTTTTCTTTAGGTGGAGCATGTCCATCAATTCTGGGATGGACATGGCCTTGTATGTCAGGCAGAGATCACCTCTGATCAAGTGGTATGCAACCGAGTACAGCTGGAGTTTATTCAGTTGAGCTGTATAGGGCATCTGTTTGAGGACAGTGATCCTCTTGGTGAGGTACTTCCATGGTCTTTCCAGCTGTTGCAGGTGTCTTTTAAGGTACATCCCAAATGGAGTGTTGTACTCTGGTCTTATGAGTGATAAGTAGAGGGGCACAATGGCCTCTTTTGATCTGGATGCAAACCCTTTTGTGATTAAGTGGGCCACATAGAAGGATTTTCTAACCACTTTGGCAATGTGATTATCAAAGGAGAGATTGCTATCTACTTGGGTCCCCAGATCCCTTATTACGTTTTCCATATTTAGGGGACTACCACCTATGTGGTAGTTTGTGGGTACTTTGTTATTTCCAAAGGGAATAACTATGCACTTTTTGGCATTTAGCTTGAGGCCATGATTTTGACACCAGGTATCCGTCTCAGTGAGACCCTTTTGGAGGATGCCTGTGTCAGCTGGTGAGTCAATTATAACCCCTCGTTTGCAGTTATCTGCGAACTTGGTCAGCCATAGTCATCCTGTACTTGTCTGTACCTCTGAGAAGTATATGCTGAACAGGAGGGGACCTAGGACTGAGCCCTGGAGAACGCCACTTGTAACCAGTTTAGAGTCAGTCCTAGCTCCTGCAACTCTCACCATGTGGGTTCTGTCTGTGAGCCAATTGGCAACCCATCTTGTGACATAGGGGTTTATGTTCAGGCTGGTGAGCTTGTCTATAATACCAGAATGTGGAATGGTGTCGAAGGCCTTTGCGAGGTCTAGGTAGGCTGTGTGTACAACCTTTCCCTCATCTATAGCCTTGGTAACTGTCTCAAAGAAGTCATCCAGGTTTAGAAGGCATGATCTGCCCTTAACAAACCCAAACTGGGTAGGGTCCAGTGTTTGGAAGTTCCGAATGTCTGTGTTATTGAGTTCCATGATGATGTGCTCCATAGCCTTGCAGACCACGCTAGTCAGGCTTATAAGGCAATAGTTCCTGGGGTCTGTTGTGGCTCCTTCCTTGTGGAGTGGAATAACCGTTGCTGTGCAACACTCTATGGGTACATAGCCTGTTGAGAGGCTGAGTTTGAACAATGTGCTTAGGTGAGGAGTTAGTTCATCTTTGAGCTCATGTAGGATGCAGCCTTTGACACCATTTGGTCCCATTGATGCTGTGTTTTCAGCTTTGTAGAGGGCTACTTTAACCTGAGTGTCTGGGATTTCAGGGGCTCTACATTCTTCTCGTATGGTTATGGGCCCCTTTGAGGGTGAAAAGGGGGGTGAAGTTTGCACTGAACCTATCTGCCAGGATGTTGGCAATATCGGTTGGTTCAGTGTATTTTGTGTCATTCTGCACTAACTCTGAGCAGATCTGAGCATTGCCATTTAGATTCTTGACATAGCTAAAGAATGCCTTGTGGTTATCTTTGGAGTCCTTAGAAAGTTTTCTTTCAAAGCTCGCCTTGAACGATTTTTTGAGGGATCGTAGTTTCTTGCTGATACTGATAAGGGATGTCTTCCCTTCTTGGAATTTTACTCTTTTCTGTACTAGTTTTATAGTATAGTTTGTTTATGGCAGGGGTCCACCAGACTGGTTTCCTTTTTTTGGAGGAGTGAGTCTTGGTTTTGCTTGGGATAGCATGATCCATGCATTTTTGTAGGTGCCCGTAGAATGCATTAGTAAAGGATTTTGCAGTTTGGACAGTGTTATCCTTTAGCATGGGGTCTTTGAAACTTTCCACCTCCGTCTTAAGTAACATGAAGTTTGCTTTTGAAAAGTTTTTCATGGTGGTTTCCTTGTCCGGGAGTGGGGGCGGAATGTGGATATCCAAAGTGATTTGTTTATGGTCAGATCTAATCAGCAAGGGGTTGACCTCCGGTGTGGAACACCGGTCGCCCATGCTGGTGATAACCAGGTCCAATGTGTTGTCACTTCTGGTGGGAGTGTTGACCAGTTGTTCCAGGGCATTTGAGTTTATAAATTCTAGGAAATGTTGGGCAAGGGAGTTAGTACTTGAGTAGTTCTCTCAGTTAATGTTTGGGTAGTTGAAATCACCCAATATTAGGGTGTTTGGAAGGATCTTTATGTTACCCAGTGTTTCCAGAAATGTGGAATGGGGGTCCTGGGACATAGTGGGTGATCTGCAGCAAGCTAAAATTTGAATTGCAATTTTGCCTGTTGTTAGTTGCATATGGATAATCTCTGAAGCATCGTGCTGTGCCACTAACCTGGAGGTGTGAGTATCCTTGATGAATATGGATACTCCCCCACCTTTTGTATTTCGGTCCGGGTTCTGTGGCTGAAATGTATGGTATAAGTTGTAGCCTGGTAGAGCTGGGGTGCTTTCTGGAGCCTTAAACCAGGTTTATGTTGCTGCACATTTATCGATTTTCTCCATACTGAGGAGTGCCTTGAGTGCGTGCATTTTGAAGTTTAGACTTTTGGCATTGAGTAGTATCACCCTCAGATTTTTGTTACTTGTGCTATTTATGGTGGTGGGTTTGTCTTTTGAGCTTTGCCTAAAAAATGCACTATGGGAGTGGCAACAGCCTTGGCCAGTATTCGAAAGCCTAAGGGTGACAGGTGTAAGCTGTCTCTAGCGAAGCAGCTTGGCTTGTCAAGCATGTCATCCCAGGCAGACAGACACTGGATCCCCTTTGAATGACACCAGAAACTTAGCCAATTGTTGAAATTGATAATTTTTCTTTATACTGTGGTATCATTCTTGGTGAGGGCAGGATGCTACTCAAGGTCAGGGTCATACCTGCCTGGGTTACAAGATCAGAGAGCTCTTCCATGTCTCTTCTCATGTAGTCCAGAGAGGTACGGCTCAGGTCATTCACACCAACATGGACAATGACAGAGTCATATTTGTACTTGTTCTGGAGTGACCTGAGTGCTTGTGTTATGTGCTGGATCCTGGCACCCGACATGCAGCTAACAGTAACCTTCTCTTTATTCAGCCTAGTGAGTGGGACATCAGTGTGCCTGACTATAGAGTCACCTATTACTAGTATGTTGGGTATGTTATTATGCCTTGAGGGCTGTGATTGCGTGGCACACTGGTTTTGTGAAGTATGTGTTTCATGGTTTGTGTTGGGGGGTGGAGGTTGCTTGGATGTCTAATTTGGAGGGCTCTGTTGCTTTTGCAGATTTTTATTTAGAGCCTCCAAGCATGTTTTCGTGTATTTACGTGTGTTTTTTGACGGTGCTGGTTTAATGGGTCTCTGTGAGACTGGTGTTGTGATGCCAGTATTTCCCTTCTCCTCTTGACTGTCTGATCCAGTCTTGGGTTGAGAGTGCTTAGCCTCCAGTTTGAATGTATAATTGCATCTCTCGCATGTATTAGTGTTTGGTGGTAGGAGGAGAGGGTTGTCTGTGTACATGAGGCATTTGTGTAACATTGCATCAAAATGCCCAGATTCACCAGTTGGACAGGAGGGTACACCTGAAACTGCCCTTTGGACATGCCTGGATAGGTACAGTAAACTGTTTTACTGAATGGCTGGTAAGGTTGAATAGAGAGCCTTGTCCTTCTGTAGTGTTAGGGTTTATAAGTGCTTGCTATGAGTTTTGAGCAAGTACCGGGCTGAGAAATAAATGGCTTGAGTGCTTAAGTTGAAAGTTTGTCTAGTTCCAAGGGAAAAATTGAAGAGGAGAGTTTGTGGAGCTGGGAATAGTTATACCCTAGCTAACCGGCACTGCCCAGCACGCAAAACCGGGTAAATGCGGATGTTCTTCGTCTCCCATTGCTGCAGTCCTTACATATGGGTAGTCCGCTGTCCACAATCGGCCCGAATACCAAAGGGCTAGAACCGGCGTCGGTCATCGGCGCCCGAGACTGACGTCAGTACGTGCCAGTACAAATGCGCATGACCGACGCCATATACTCAGTCTTTCTTGCTGCGTGGTCCTAAGCAGAAGCAGCCTTTTGCAAGTGCCGTTCGGCGTTCTGGAATTGTCAGTTTTTGAGTTTCAGACCGGAGACCAAGTTGGGCTAAGTACCCCGTTGGGGACACTTTTGTCTTTTTCTTACCTCAGTATTGACGGATGTCAGAAAAAGTTAATAACTGTATTTCTTGTGGGAAACAGATTCCTCATAGGGATTACCATTCACTCTGTATTCCTTGTTTAGGGCCTGAGCACGACGTGGTTGGGTGTCGCTTTTGTGCTACTTTTAACAAGCGTACTATTAAACGTCGGTTGGACTGTGCTAGGCTTGTGTTTGGTAAACGTTGTAATTACAACATGCCGTCAGATTCTCCGACGCCTGGTTCTTCTAAGAAACGCAAAGAGAAGGCTTTGCGGTCCAAACAGGATGAGTCGTCCACTCCGGACGCCGGTTCTGTAGAACCACCGAATACTTCAGCGGCTCCTTCTGAAAGTTTACCTGAGTCTCAAGGGGAGCCTTTGTTACTACAGGAAGTGGCTTCTCCTGTGTTAGGCCAGGCTGAGGGTGCTTCTCAGATGTCGGTGGTTCCCTCCCCTCATAGGGTAGTTAGGCCTCCTCCTTCTCAAAGCAAAAGCCATTATAAGTCTAAGTCTGCCCCTGCATGTGCTAGTCCCCAGGGTCCAGCTCCTAGGAAGCACATGTTAAAGATGGCTGAAGATTTGATAACTTTAATTAGGGGTTCTATGCCCCCCCCTGAGAAGAGGCCCAGGATACAGACAGAGTTGGAGGGTTTGGTTCAGTCTTCCAATGAGTCAGATTCTTCTGTGGAAGAACTTCAGGATTTCCCTCCCTATTCTGATTCGGAGGCTGAGGACACTACTCCCTCTGCGTCCCCTCCAGAAGATTTTTCTTTCTCTGAGACTTTGCATTCCATGAGGGAACATTTCAAATGGGAAGGCCAGGATTATTCTGATTCTCGTAAAAGGCTAAGAGAATTCTTGTTTTTGCCTCAGCATAGGCCCTTGGCTATTCCTCCTGTACTGGATGTTGTTCAGGATGTATTTTCTGAGGCTGCCCTTAACCCAGATTCTCTGCCTCCTGCCCCGGTTAAACCAGACAGATACTACGGGGTTCCGGAAGCTCACAAGTACTTATATAAGAGTCCTAGGGCTGATCCAGAAACTATTACTCAAGGCCCCAAAGGTGTTAGGGCTTCTGTGGTTAAGAATCCAGTTCCTCTGGACAAGGATGCTAGGGCCCTGGATAGGTGGGGTAAAAACTGTATACCTCTTCTACTTTGGCTATGAGAGCTTTAAATTGTCAGTTTCATATGCTCAGGTATCAAAATTATTTGCTGGGCCAATTGAAATGTAAAGTAGATGCTTTAGCTGAAGGTATTGAATGTAAGGAGCTTCAGGATTTAGTGCATGCTTCAGACCAAGTTGGTAAGCATTCTTTGCAGTGTGGTTTTGATGCTTTACAGGCTTCTTCCAGGGTGGCTGCTACTAGTTCAGTTGTTCGCAGGCATGCCTGGCTTAAAGATCAGACCTTGTCAGAGCATGTTAAGGCTCGAATTATGGATGCTCCTCTGCAATCTGATGTTCTTTTGGCCCTCCAGTAGAGTCAGTTTTGAAAAAATGGAGGAAAAAGCTAAGTCTATGCAGACGGTTAAGGACTTTTTACAGGTTCAGCCCCCTAAGTTCAGTAGAAATTGGCCTGCTAAGGGATGGTCTTTCCCCTCTTTGGATTATCAATCTAGGGGCAGGTCGAGGCGAGGTAGAGGTAGGGCTTCCTCTCAGGGCCCTGTTACTTCTAGGACTTTGAGTTCTTCTACCCTTTCTGCTGGGGAGGGCAGGGGTCAGTCCTTTCGGAAACAGACCCAATGACCTGTGTCTTCAGCTGCCGGACTCTGCCTTGCTGGCAGCTCCTCTAGGAGGAAAACTGGGACTTTTCAAAAGGAATTGGCATTTGGTTACCCAAGACAAATGGGTATTGGACATAATAAATCGAGGCTACAAATTTTATTTTCACACATTCCCTCCTTTCAAAGGTATGCCGGATGTGCCTCATCAGCAAAGACTGGAAGCACAGGCACAAATTTCTTCTCTGCTTCAGTTGGGAGCAATACAGGAAGTCTCTTCTGCAGAAAGGGGCACAGGGTTTTATTCCCGTCTTTTCTTAGTGCCAAAGAAAGGAAATACTTGGAGACCAATTCTGGATTTGTCCATTCTAAACACCTTTCTGGAAATTCCAAAATTCAAGATGTTAACACTGCAACAGCTGTTACCTATGCTGGGCAAAGATCACTGGATGGTGACTCTGGATCTCAAAGAGGCCTATCTTCACATTCCTATCAGACCCAGTTGCTGGAAATTCCTGAGATTTCGGAATGGGAATTTGCATTATCAGTTCTCTGCATTGCCCTTTGGCTTGTCTACTGCGCCCAGGGTATTCACAAAAGTCCTGGCTCCAGTAATAGCTTTTCTCAGACTAAAAGGAATTCAAATTTATCCTTATCTGGACGACTGTTTGATTCTGGCTCAAGGCAAGCACGAACTTCTTCAACATCTGCAGTATGTAATGACAGTTTTAAGATGCCTAGGGTATTCTGTGAACAAAATAAAGTCCAGTCTAGTACCCTCACAAGAGATGTGTTTTCTGGGTGTAAGACTGAACACAGCTGCTCAGATGGCATTTCTTACCCCGGACAAACAAAGAAATCTTCACCTATACTTCCAACAGTTATCAGTAATGTCCAGGCTGACTACAAGGACAGTCCTTCAAGCCTTGAGGTTCATGGCATCTTGCATTCTAGTACTTCCCAATGCCAAACTGCATATGAGGAAGCTGCAATGGTATCTCAAAAGCGTTTGGACTCAACACAGCCACGATTTGGACACTGTCATTCGGATTCTGCCTTGCATTCAGAAAGAATTTGTGTGGTGGGCTCAGGAATGTCACCTAAACAAGGGACTCTCTGTGACCCAACCAGAGGCAAGTCAGATATTCACGACAGATGCCTCGGAGTCAGCCTGGGGAGCTCATTTCACAGGAAAATGGATTCAAGACCTTTGGCCCCCAGAGCTACTTCACTTGCATATCAACATGAAAGAGATGCTGGCAGTTCAATTTGCTTTGGAAGCATTCAAGGGCCTACTTCAACCAGGACTGGTGTTGATTCGAACAGACAACACAACTGTCATGTGGTACATCAACAAGCAGGGGGGGAACTCATTCTTACCCTCTTTGCAGACAAGCAATGCTGTTATGGGAAACTGCTTTAAATCTGCACATCACTCTTCGAGCACAGTTTCTGCCAGGAGCACAAAATTCTTTAGCAGATGTTCTGAGCAGACAGATTGTGGATCCTCACGAATGGAAGTTGGACCCTCAGGTATTTCTTCAGTTGACCATGGCTTGGGGAACTCCAGACATATATCTGTTCGCTTCTCCTCTGAATTTCCAACTGCCACTGTTTTGCACAAGGCTGTTTCATCCAACAGCCTGGAAAATAGATGCACTATCCTTCAGTTGGAGCAACCTTCACGTGTATGCTTTTCCTCCCTTGCCTCTTCTTCCAAAGGTACTGTTGAAAGTCAGGAGGGACAAACCTTGCATGATCCTTATAGCACCGGATTAGCCTCGTCAGCATTGGTACCCTCTGTTGAGGAGCTTAATTCATGGGACACCTTGGCCATTACCACAGATTCCTCACTTATTGTCTCAGGAAAACAATCATTTTCTCAATGTCAGGGTGCAATCCCTACACCTGACAGCCTGGCGCATTCTGTTTTAAAGAAGGAGGGCCTTCAGCTCCCTCAACAAGTTTTGGATGTTATTTTGGAAGCCAGGCGACCTAGTACTCGAAAGGTTTATGCTGATAAATGGAAGAGATTTTTTCTTTGGAGTTCAGCTAAAGGCTTTGATGTCAAATTGCCTAATTTGAGTTCTACATTGCAATATTTGACTGTATTATTTGGACAAGGGTTTGTCCTTCTCTTCTGTAAAAGTGCATGCTGCAGCTATTTCTGCTCACTATGATTGTGACCCTCCTTTGTTTTCACATCCATTGGTTAAACAGTTTCTTAGAGGGGCAAAGAATATAAGACCCCCACGAAGAGCTCCTACTCCTGCCTGGGATCTTAATTTTGTTTTGGAAAAGCTGACTCTGCCTCCTTTTGAACCTGCAGCTACAGTTGAATTGAAGTTGTTGTCTTGGAAGACTGCTTTTTTGTTGGCTGTTACTTCTGCTAGAAGGGTATCTGAATTACAGGCCCTCATGGCAGTGGAACCTTTTCTGATTTTTCACAATGACAGAGTTTCCTTACGTACTAATCCTACTTTTATGCCTAAAGTGATTTCTAATGTGGCATTGAACCAATCTATACATTTGCCTACTTTTTATGCTAACCCCCAAAATAAAGGGGAAAAAGTTTTGCATTCTTTGGATGTACATAGGCAGTTAAGGTATTATTTGAGCAGAACCAAAGAGTTCAGAAGATCTCAACAATTATTTGTTTCTTTTGCTTTGACTTCACAAGGGAAAGCTGTCTCAAAACAAACTATTTCCAAGTGGATTGGCCATTGTATTGCTTTTTGTTACTCTCATCATGGAAAGGATGTTCCAGTTGGGATCAGGCCTCATTATACTAGGGCTACGGCCACCTCTACTGCTTTTTTGAGAGGGGTAGCTACTAAAGACATTCTAGAGGCAGCTACTTGGAGTTCTGTACATACCTTTACAAAGCATTATTATTTATCTCTTTATTCTAGGTCTAGGGCTGGGTTTGCCACTGCAATCTTACAGGGCATGTTAGCAGCTCCTAATGCTATTTAGTTGGCCAGCCTCCCTTTTTTCCGTTGCTCTGGGATTCTACCCATATGTAAGGACTGCAGCAATGGGAGACGAAGAACATAGTACAGTTTTGTACCTACCATAAATGTAGATGTTCGAGGATCTCCATTGCTGCAGTCCAATTCCCCCCCCCCTCCTTCTCCCTTTTAGGTTGGGTTTTGGGTGGTGTTTTTTGCATTCTGGCGTCTGAGGCAAGAAAGACTGAGTATATGGCGTCGGTCATGCGCATTTGTATTGGCACGTACTGACGTCAG